>NC_052153.1:15759540-16054171 GCF_902713615.1 Scyliorhinus canicula | reverse complement strand
CCCACCCCGGCACTCACCCTCTCCCCCCTCCCCGGCACTCACCCTCTCCCCCCCTCCCCGGCACTCACCCGCTCCCCCCTCCCCGGCACTCACCCTTTTCCCCACTCCCCGGCACTCACCCAGGCACTCGCTCCCCCCCCCCTCCCCGGCACTCACCCTCTCCCCTCACCCAGGCACCCGCCCCCCCTCCCTAACACTCGTCCGCACTCCCCGGCACTCATCCTCTCCCCCCTCCCCGACATTCACCCGCTCCCCCCTCCCTGGCACTCACCCTCTCCCCCCTCCCCGGCACTCACCCTCTGCCCCCTCCCCGGCACTCACCCTCTCCCCCCTCCCCGACATTCACCCGCTCCCCCCTCCCTGGCACTCACCCTCTCCCCCCTCCCCGGCACTCACCCTCTGCCCCCTCCCCGGCACTCACCCTCTCCCCCATCCCAGGCACTTGCCCCTCCCTCCCCGGCACTCACCCGCTCCCCCCACCCCGGCACTCACCGTCTCTCCCCTCCCTGGCACTCACCCTCTCCCCCCTCCCCGGCACTCGCACCCCCTCCCCGGCACTCGAACCCCCTCCCCGGCTCTCACACTCTCCCCCCCTCACCCCCCCCCTCACCCTCCCTCCCCCCCACACCCCCCTCCCCGACACAGACTTCGGCCCATCCGACCGGGAGGATTCGGGAAGCCCTGGGACCCATTGAGTCGCGCCGATCCCCGCCATTCTCCGAGGCGGGAGCTGCGATTCACGCCTCGCCGACTTTTGGAGGGGTCGGAGAATTTGGAGGATGGCGGGGGCGGAATTCACGCCGACCCCCGGCGATTCTCCGACCTGGCCCGGGGGGGGGGGGTGTCTGAGAATCCGCCCATTATTTTCTGTCCAGGAATATGAAACCAAATGAGGAATGAAGAGAGGACACGATTCCTCCCCAATGATTTCTGCTGGCAAGAGGGCATATGGACATCAGCTCGGAGCAGGATTGGGACTCTTGTATAAGATCTCGCAGCACCATTTTGAAGAAGAATAGAGGTGTTTCTTCCCGAGATTGGCCAAATTCATTCTTCAAAAACGATTGACGGGAGTGGTTCCGGGGATGAGGATCCCTCATTGCGAAGGTAGATTGGAGAAACTGGCACTGTTTTCATTGGAGAAGAGAAGGTTCGAGAGGCGCTTTGATTCAAGCACTAAAAATTACGTGGGGGTCTGGACAGAGTGGATCGGGGAAAACTGTTCCCACCAGCAGAAGGATCGCGAACAAGATTTAAAGCGACTGACAAAAGAAGCAAAGGCAACGTGAGGCAAAACGTCTTCACACAGCAAGTGGTTAAGGTCTGGAATGCACTACCTAAGCGTGTGGTGGAGTTAAGTTCGATCAAAGCACTCAGAAGGGGATGACACTGTTTTCTGAGAAATAAGAAAATGCACGGTTAGGGGGAGGGGGGGGGGGGGGTTGGAGAATGGCACAAAGCGAGTTGTTTTTGCGGAGGGTTGATGCGGACACACTGGGCCCAATGGCTTCCTCCTGCACTGTAAAGATTCTGTGATTCAACCAACTTTCAAAACAGATAATCTGGCCGTTGACTTCATTGCTGTTTGTGGGAGCCTGCCATGCGAAAATTGACTGCCATGTTTGTGCGCAATACAACAGTGGGGGTTGGCACTGTGGCACAGTGTTTAGCACTGTTGCCTCACAGCGCCAGGAATCCGGGTTCAATTCCAGGCTTGGGTCACTGTCGGTGTGGAGATTGCATTTCCTCACCGTGTCTGCGTGAGTTTCCTCCAGATGCTCTGGTTTCCTCCCACAGTCCAAAGATGTGCAGGTCCGGTGGACTGCCCATGCTAAATTGCCGCTTAGTGTCCAAAGAAGCGCAGTTTAGGTTAAGTTACGGGGATAGAGAGGGCGAGTGGGCGTAGGTAGGGCCCTCTTTCAGAGGGTCGGTGCAGACTTGATGGCCCGAATGGTCTCCTTCTGCCGGGTCGGAATCCTATGGCATTCTGTGACAACATTTGAAGAGTGAATCATGACCTGTAAAATCCTGAGTGTGTGATGGTATTGTGCAACTGCTTATTCTTTCCCACAATAAGGAGACATGGGCCCTAAACTCGGCTGTGGGAAAATACCATACATACATTGACGGAGGTATTCTGAAAATCTGCCCTTTCCCACCTTTGAGTGGAAGTGTTAATGAATCTTTTTAAATGGGTTCCAGTTCTGTGAAAATAAGTGAGAAGAATTTCAGATGAATGAATCAAATGCTGGAATCGCACCATGTAATTTATTGCCACTTTATAATATAATTTCCTTCGACAGTCAATCATATGGAAATGGATGACAGAAATAATTTTAGCTACTTATCGCAAGTTGAAGGTAGGCACTGCGAGAAGAGACAGATACGATTATTACGTGTTAAAATAAATGGTACTCCTGCCCATTTAGTGTACTGGTGTTAAAAGCAACATACCTAACTTGTATTTACAATCACCTTAACAAGCATTTGTTTTCGCGAAAATGGAAACGGAAAGCTTTCTTAATTTGATCTGTGTTTACTAAGCCGCGGAAGCCATTATTTCATATTTGGAAAATGGATTGTCAAGACTGCAAAAAAGCTGAAAATATTCAGGGACGGTGCACTGATCTGAAATGTTACTTCACCAGTAATAGACTTTGATATTCCAATTCCCGTTGCTGCAGTTTTCGGACATTGGATTTGTTAATACAGTGATTGTGTCGCAAGAATAGCAATCCAGAAACCTGGCCTGGTGATTCATCGGTATGAGTTCAAATCCAACAATGGCAGTTGGAGAGTTTTAATTCAATTAGTTAAATGAATCCGGAATAAAGATGGATCAGCGATGGTGAATTATTGGAAAAATCCAGCTGATTCATTGATGTGCATGGGGGTCGGAAATCTACCGTTCTTACCTCCTCTGGTCTTTCTCTGATTCCAAATCGACCCAAACCAACGTGTCTGGTCTTTGAATGGCCACTGAAATGGCCCAGCGGAGTATTTAGTTGTACCAAACTTTTCTGCTTGAGGTAGCTCACTGTCCACCTTCTCAAGGGCAATTAGGGATTGACAATAAATGCTGTCCTTGGCCAGAAAATTCCCCAAATCCTTTCGGTAAAGAATTAAAAAAGGACAAATGTCAGTGACGGTAATTAATCTTCCCTGTACTGGATTTATTCCCTTAAGTAACATATGAATGGAGAGATGGATGAAGGAATGCATGGGTGGACAGAAGGGGGGAGGAAGGGATGGAGGGAAGACAGTTAGAAAGAAAGACAGACAGACATACACAGACAGATAGATAGATAGATAGATAGATAGATAGATGTCTGAATAAGTATAGAAAAATGCTATAGCGTATGGTACAGTGTTTTAATCTTCAAGCTTGTTCATTGCATAGAACACACTTTTAATTTGTTCCATGGATAGAGTCTATCTAAATTATTAATTCCCTGAGGTAAATGAACAAACAGAGGTAAAACTCTCACGAGGAAAGTTCTCAACTATTTGCATGCCTATGATCATCTACCAAAACCCCAAGATGTCAATTTTGGACCTGTGCTATTTATTCCATTTCTCCCCTCCCCTTAAGCATTGAATAGTATTGCAAACAATCTTTAAAACATTAAAACATTATAAAGGAATCCCAATTTTAAAACAAATACGTTCATTGGTGGTGCTCTCTTGAAAATAGCACTAAATCACACATCAGCACTTACACTCCTTGCCAAACCCTCTTCAACAGGTTTAAGCCCTTTGGAAGGTAGAGAGCCATGAAGTTCATTCAAAGGACGCAAAATATGGCTTGGAAGCCCAGAGTTCAAAAATGATGCCACTTCGGACCTTCCATTTTGGGCCAATTCTGCTAATGGCCTTTTGCCAACACTCCCAGCTGCATGTGGGGACCCAGTCTAGTGGCGCCATTTGACGGGAATAGCAGGGGAACTGAAGTGTGTTGATTTTGACTTTCTTTTACTGAGAGATAGTGGACGTACTTTGTTCAATGTTGTTGAAGGGACTCTCAACAGCTATCGGAGTCAAGGGAGTGTTGCGAGACATTTACAAGGAATATAATGGACTTCAAAGGTCTGAAAGCAGAGAGCATGCTTGCAAGAGTGTCAGTATGTGTGGTGCAATGTGTTTGGATGACATGCCTGTCTTAGCTGAATCGCTGTCTGTGCGGACTGTGAGATTCGGGTGTGAGGTTTCCAGTACTGGCAAGTGCATCAGAGTGAGGCGCAGCATATAAATGTTAAGACTGAACGTTTGTTGCACGAGGTTACTGATGAGTGAGTGGTGGGGCTGTGGTACATTGAGGGAATGAGACATTGGTGCCGTGGTGAGGAGGAGATGTCATTTGAAGGTGCATTCACTGATTTGGACAACTCTTGTGAGGTCATTGAACCTCTTGCAGCACTGCAGCTAGGTTATCCTGACCAAACTCCGGGCGGCGGAATTCTCCGTCGTCCGACGGCGAAATCGGGAAAGGTGATTGGGCGGAGAATCGGTCTTGGCGCCGCGAATGTGGCCAGTGCCGGGTTCATGCCAAATTATGATTCTCCAGTGCCTTGGCAGCGGTGTCAATGCGTTCCACTCTGCAGGTACAGTAAAGGCCATTCGCATATCATTAGCGGGCCTGACCTGGTATTCTCCGGGCCTTCCACGATTCTCCTCCTCCACTGGGGGGAGTTCCCGGTGGCGAGGTTCACTTGTGATTTTAAAAATCTAGAAACAGGCGCAGTGGCTGATGAGGCAGAGAGGGGAGTCAGGACAAGGAGAGTAGCAACCGTGGGCTGCGGGTCCTGATACTGGCTGGGCTGGTGGGGAGGCCTCCACCAGGGCCGGTGGGGACTGGGGTGGGGGGGGAGGGGAGGCGGGAGGTGATGGGGTAACCAGGGGACTGGTCTAGGGCCAGGGTAACGCCCATGGGACCATGGTGTCCAGGCCATTGCTACGGCCTTTAAGGCAGACATCCTGCTGCGCACCCCACTCACCACCATTGTGGCCAGTGGTCCTGCAGTGTGCTGCCAGGCGTATCCGTGCCCCCACCAGCAGCACATGTCATGCAAGGACCTGCCAACCGGGCATGATGTCAAGATTCCGGCTGAGCGGGGGGACAGTGTGACATATTGTTGTTCGTTCTGGTGAGTGCGCTTTGCACTCAATTGGCTGTTTTATTCCTTAGCTCTAGAGATGCCAGGTATCCTTATGATACCACCACGAGGTTCAAGTTCAAGATCAGATCAATGACTCAATACACCAATTAGTAAGGTTCAAAACAAGACACGTTTATTAATACACAGTTATTCACTACTCATGCATATAATACTAAAAGACTAAACTATTCCTACCACTAATAGGCCAATATTTATCTGGATAAGGGAACCCGCCGGATCAGGGAACAATGGCCTCTTGCTCTGTACTGGATCTGCAGGCTTCCAGCTGGTATGGACTAAGGGGTCATGAGTGTCTATCTCGCAGCGTGCGTTGTATGACACTTACTTGGTGGTGCAGCAATCGGCCAGGCCTCTCCTTCTTACGGTCAAGTTCTTCGAGAGGTGCTAAGGTGTTCTGCTGGGAGGGCCGGCTAAGAGAGTGAACTGAACTTGGGACCTGTCTTTTATAGGTCCCAGGGGCTTTGCGCCCTTTTGGGTGGACCCCGAGCGTACTTTCAATCGATTGGATCCCATACCAATCGATTGGTTTGAATTCCCCAATACTGGGGCCATTTCTCGATCACTGGGCAGTTCTCCCTGGCCCGTTTGTCTCCTTTGTTTCAGACTCTCGTTGGTGCCGAGAAGTCTGACCTGCTATAGAATGTCCCAAATGTAGCTAATCATTGTATCCATTGTTCCCGGGGATCGTTCATTAATATGCAAACTGCTGGTTTCGGTGCTGTCTGCTTTCTTTGCAGGCAGAATACACAGGAACTCTGCAAAACTGCTTGTTTCTCTAGTAATGTCCAATTTTCCCTGCTGTCTTTGTGTTTCTCCATTTTGTGTGGGGAAGTGGCCAACTCAGGTGGCTACAATATCTGCCAGATCATGGCGCACCTGGCACCGCGGGGATATGGGGCAGGGCACCTGCTCCCTGTGGCCGTCATGATGACTGTCGCCCTGAACGTTTACGCCATAGATTCCTCCCTGGTGTCGAGTGGGGACCTGTCCGGGACCTCACGGAGCTCGGTTCACAGGTGCATCCATGCGGTCATGGAGGCCCTATATGCCCGGTCGGCACAATACATCAAATTCAATGTGGACTGAGCCCACCAGGATGCCTGGGCTGCAGGGTTCACTGCCATCAGCGACATGCCCCAGATCCATGGGGTGTTGGACAGGTTGCATGCCCCCATACAAGCACCTGCAGATTATAGACTGGTCTTCACAAACCGAAAGAGGTTCCACTCAAATGTTCAACTGGTGTGTGACCATGTACTCTGGCTCAGTGTTCTCCTGCTGGGCTACATGTCAAAATCATTGCTATGAGCAGGCAGCATCAAGTTTGCGTGCTACCTACGTCACCTCAAGCGGTCCCAGGGTAATAACGCATCATGGTCCCCGTTCATAGGCCTCATCGAATTTAAAGTCCACAATATTTTGAAGCAACATCTCTAATTCATTTGATAGGATTAATAAATTCTCCTTAGTGTCTAATTGACCTGTTTAAAACCATTTCAGATTGGCCAAATCTTCTCCGTAAATTGTTGATCCTCTGCACTGTCACACCACTCAAGTAAGTGATGCGAGTGGGCCAGCAATCCCGAGAACGTGACTTCAAAGCCCCTGGCAGTTTGAGAATTTGGATTCAATTCGGAAAGAAATCTGTCAATAAAAAGCCAGTGATGGCAAAGTGACCGTGAAGCTGGGTAGACTGTCATTTAAAAAAAAAACCCAGCAGCTTCACTGAAGGAAATTGACTGTTGGTACCCAGTCTGGTTTTCGTATGGGTCCAACTCCACACCGATGTAATGCTTTTAATCGCTCGCAGAAGTGTATCAAACTGCGAGACGGCCCATAACCATCATCTGAGGGCATTGAGGGATGTGC
This sequence comes from Scyliorhinus canicula, assembly GCF_902713615.1. Taxonomy (NCBI): domain Eukaryota; kingdom Metazoa; phylum Chordata; class Chondrichthyes; order Carcharhiniformes; family Scyliorhinidae; genus Scyliorhinus; species Scyliorhinus canicula. Next base: position 16,047,125 of record NC_052153.1, on the reverse strand, counting down.
CATAAATGCTGGTCAGCAACGTCGGCATCATGAGAATGAAGAAAGAAGCATTTTGAGCTGGTCTATTCTGCCACCACATTGTTTCTTTAGAATGATGATCACATGTTTCGTGTTTCCGATATCAAAGTGCACAATGATATAGCTGATGGTATCACAGCATCCTGGGCTGGCGTGCGGTCATTTTCAGCCCCATTGACCCGCGAGTTGCAATACAGGTGAAATTAGATTTTATTTACAATACCCACTGTCCTTGGTTGAACCCAATAATCTGCAGTCACTAATGTTTGTGACTTTAAAACCTTTCATTATGTACAATCTTATAATTAAACAGACAGAAAATATAACTGATTATCTGCTACGCCCTTCGTAACCCCCCTATTTAACTCGCCCCACTTTCCATACACAAATACACACATACAGAAATATAGTGGAAGGGAAAGGTGGTGGAAACGGGAAGAAAATATTAATAAAAAATAAAAGGATAAGGATCTCTGATGCACTACGTTGACTTACAGTCAATGTATTTCTGAAGTTCAGGCTTTTATTTTGGTATTCCTTTCTAGGCATGGGACAGTTTTCTCTGGCAAGGTTGTCTACTTTCTGTGCAGCCTCAGCATCATTTCAGGTTTCCAGCAAAGGATGTGCCAGGCACTCAGAGCTGTTCTTTCACTTCAGTAAACAAGAGAGAGCAAGACATTCCTTTCACTTCCAAGGTCTGAACACTTCTGCCAAGTTCGCTCAGAAAGCATCCCGCAGGAAACAAGCACTGACTGTTGTCAGGCAGAACACCATCCCTGGCCAGCCCACTGTTTGCCAGTTAACCATCGAGCCAACTCCCTCCACAACCTGGTTCCTAAAATCCACTGGGTGCCAAAGAGTCTGGCCTTGCCCTTCCAAAAACAAAGCCTGGGAACACCGTGCCCTGGCCAGCAGGCTGTTTCCACAGAGTCTTCTGCTGAAAGGCACATCCTGATTATGAGTTCACAGACCAAAATAATAAGAAAAAAGAAATGGGGAAAAAGGACATAAACAGGAAGAACTCTTGCAACAGTCTAGGGGTGGGAATACTGATAATTGCACCGGGCTAGTAACCCAGAGGCCCAGGCTAATCCTCCGGGCCATGGGTCCAAATCCCACCATAGAAACTGGTAGAATTTAAGTTCACTTAATAAATCTGGTGCTAAAAGTGTTGGCCTTGAACTATAATTGACTGTTGCGAAAAAAAACCATCTGGTACACTAATGGCCCTTTTAATATGGTCCTCTGAGATCTAGAGATGCATGCATTTCCTAGATACACTGATTTCTGTAATGTAATGTTTAAGCTTGAGGACAGCGTACAGAATTGCACAGAATGATGACATTCAGCCCAACATGTTCATGTTCCACATGAACTCTCTGACAACCTACTTCACCTTCTTCAGCAGTCGGTTGTGCAGTGATAATGTCACTGGATTTGTTATCTGGAGGCCCAGTCTAACGTTCTGGAGACTTGGCTCAAAATCCAACACAGCTGCTGAGGAAACTCACCAATGCCCCTCCAACAGAACCTCCCAAACCCGGACAAAGGCCGCAGATGCAAGGGAACACCACCGCCTGCAAATTCCCCTCAAATTTCCTGACTAGGAAATATATCACCCTTTCTTCACTGTCGCTGAATCGAAATCCTGGAACTCCCTCCGAAAGCAGCACTTGTGGGTGTACCCACACCCCATGACTGTGGTGGTTCAAGATGGCGGCCCACCAGCTTCTCGAGGCCAGTAAGGGATGGGCGTTAAATATGCTGGACGGGTCAGTGAGGCCTGGGTCTTGTGAAAGAACAAACAAAAATTAAATTCAGTCAATTAATCAAAATTGAAATGTCTGGAATGAAAGTTAGTGACCAGGAAACCATTATCGATCGTCATAAAACTCCATCTGCTTCACGAATGAAGGAAATCTGCTGCTTTAATAGTCTGGTTAACATCATAGAATCATAGAATTTACAGTGAAAAAGGAGGCCATTCGGCCCATCGAATCTGCACCGGCCCTTGGAAATAGCACCCCAATTAAGCCCATACCCCCACCCTATCTCAGTAACCCAGTAACCCTACCCAACCTTTTTGGATACTAAGGACAATTTATCATGGCCAATCCATCTAACCTGCACATCTTTGGAATGTGGGAGGAAACCGGAGCACCCTGAGGAAACCCACACACACACGGGGAGAGCGTGCAGACTCCGCCCAAACAGTTTGGAGCCGTGAAACAACTGTGCTAACCACTGTGCTACCATGCTGCCCATAAACATGTGTGACTCCAGAGCCACAGCAACATGTCTTACCCTTAAATGATTGAGCACGTCACTCAGTCTCCATTATTTATTTTGTCCACCGATTTTAGTCAAATCCCCCCGGGACGTGATCAGTTCCTGTGATGTGACTGCGCAATGACATTGATCAGTTTTATACACACACAAGGAGTACCAACCTTCATATAATACAAAAGGACACATGGAGCAGAACAAGTTCTGCGGCAAGACTGCATATTTTCATTACTTCTCTGCTTTCCGTTATAAAGCAATTTGAAATCCAATTCTTACACTGGATGTCAAAAACAAGAGGCTATTTCCTCTCCCCAGTAATGACTTCGTTCACTTTGATGGACACGAAATTCAGCTCCCCATTATTCTCAAAATAGAAGTTCCTGAAATATTAATTGCCTCTTCAGAAGTATACAGTAACTTCACCATGGCGAAACAGCCCAAAGCATTTCCAAAAAAGAGTAATTGGCACCAAGTTAAAATGGGAAATATTGGGATAAATTTTCCGGCTTTGTGCGCCACGGAAATCGTCATGGGTGCGATGGAAAATTAGACAAACTGTTTCAAGGTCTGTTGATCTGGGGCAGGAATGTGTGCTCCAGTTGTAAGTAAGAACAGCTGTTGCCAGTTGTGGAAAGGTGAGGGCATTATTCTCAAGTATATATGAACTGGTTTACACCTGTGGGGGGGGGGGGGGAAAGGTTGGGGGGGGGAGCAGTTTTGTGGTCTAGGAAGGGTAGGGGCAGATCTGTAAAATGCGGTGAGTTATCTGGAACTCCATTGACTTCGGTCGGAATGGAAAATCTTGCCAGCGGGAGAGGCTGTAAAATTCCACCCAGGGAGTCTGTACCGATGTTCTCTGGGGTTTCATGAATAAACCGATGGAGCGGGACGCTCCCACAAATTGTGTCAGACTCTGGCTGAACACTGTCCTGTATTTCTCCAGATGTACAGTCAGGTTTCAGACCAGATCTTCTGATGCGCAGACAAATAAATATGATGGTTCGCGTCGTCAGTCGGGAGTGGGCAAGGGATGGTAGAGCTGGCAATGCCGGCTTCACAGAGATGATGGCGCCACATTTAAAGGGCACCATGATTAGCAGAGAGGAAACCCTTCCCCCAGCACTCCCTTCCACTACATCATGAGGCACAGGGGTTCTTCCCCCGCCCACCCCACCCTCCCCCCAACTCAAACGGCACAATCATCGGGGGCTCTTCGCACCATGGCACAATCAACAGGAGCTCTCACCCACCACCGTGCACAATGGTAATGGGCTTTGTCCCCCAACACAATCATCTGGGGCTTTCCCTCACACGGCACGATCATCAGGAACTCTCCCCTTTCCCCACGGCAGAATCACCAGGGCTCTCCCTCACCCACCTCCTTCCATGACCAACAACCACAGCGGCAGTATTGTGGGCACAGCCCCCTCAATGCCAGGTGCCCCTTCCTCATCGCCAGCCTCATCCCCTCATTGCCCACACCCCGCTCTATGCCAACTCACCCCTAAATACCCGCTCCCCTCTCAATTCCCATCACCCGCATGACTGCAAGATGTTCTCCACGATGCCCGTTCCCCCCTCCAAGCCTGCTCCCCCCTGCACCACCTTAATGGCCACCCCCCCAGTCCCCATGCCCCGCCGCCATTACTGAAAAGTCCACCCCTTAAAAGACTTTAGCGCCTTCTCCCTGCCCACCACACATAATTGGAACATTCCCCCCCCCCCCCCCCCCATCCAATTGAGCTCTCCTGAGCGCCCGCCCCTGACACGGGTTTGCACTGCTGGGGTTGTGCCAACCTGTGCCACAAGGCAATGCCAATGACATGTCCCTCTCCCCACAGGTGGCTATACTTACATTTGCACCCTCGGGGGATCCTCTCGATCGATTCTCGACAGTTTCTACCTGTCCTAAACTTTGCCAAAGCTATGACTATTAAGTGAGAGGGATCTAAACGCAGTACACTGAGGTTCTCATCCTTTGTGAGCGGGAACTTTGATACGTCGTCAGTGAGAGACACGGAAAATTTGGGAAATGCGATCTTGCCGGCGGGAATCGCATTCTTTGCGCCGGCTTCACTATTTGCACTGACTTTGATGGAGGACATGATGTGGAGATGCCGGCGTTGGACTGGGGTGAGCACAGTAAGAAGTCTTACAACACCAGGTTAAAGTCCTGAATTCACCTGAAGAAGGAGCCGTGCTCCGAAAGCTCGTGTTTGAAACAAACCTGTTGGACTTTAACCTGGTGTTGTAAGACTTCTTACTTTGATGGAGGACACAGGGAAACATCTGCGATGTGGGACTTTATAAATAATCACAGAAACCTGGGTGGAATTGGTCAAAAAATCACAAACAATTGAAAAAATTCAAAACCTGAGCAAGTTTTACTCGAATGCCCTGACACTTTTTTCTCCTTTACGCTATTTTTGGTGCCTCAGAGTCCAATGCGCCCCACACACAAAATAGACCCAGCCATAGATTGAAACTGCAAAATGCCACCGATTACTGGCTTGAAAATTCTCTTCAGATTGCATTCATCTTCTTTACTGCATTGACCCAAGTTTGCACCACTAAAATTGATATAATGTCAAAAATATTTACGTTACTCAGGGCAGGATTTAATGGGTGCCGTAATTTCTTGTCCCACCAACTGAAGAGTCAGCCGGGAACATTGACTGCTCCTCAGGCATTTAATGCTCCTTCACTCAGGAGCAAGACCCACCTCAGAGGGCTGCCAACCATTCTGATTGTCACTGAGAGCAGTGGCCACTGTTGAGACTGCAGCAGCCCTCAGAGTCAAAATGCCAGAGGACCAGGTAAGTGCAGGGGCATGGTCTCTTTGTGGGGTGTGCAGGTAAAATGCAACGGGTGTGGGATAGTGGGGTGGGCATTGTGCTGGACAGGCAAGGGGATGGAGTAGTGAGCACCTGGGCGATCAGACCCTAATGGGCACCTAATGTGGAAAGGGGGCACTTGAAGGAGGTGCTCCCCTTACCCCATTTCTCTTGTGGGCCAAACAGCACAACTTTGTGGGCTTCCCCATCCCCTGTCCCTACCTCCTCACACCAGAGAGAAAGGGGCAGGTAGCAGCCATTGTGTTTCTCAATAACTACAATTCGTTGAATTTTGATCGTGCAGAAGGAGGCCATACAGCCCATCCTATCCAGGCCCACTCCACCGCTCTATCCTCATAACCCCAAAACCCCACCTAACCTGCACATCTTTGGACACTAAGGGACAATTTAGCAGGGCCAATCCCCCTAACCTGCACGTCTTTGCACTATGGGATGAAACCGGAGCACCCGGAGGAAATCCATGCAGATAAGTACAAACTTCACACAGAAAGTCATCCAAGGCCAGAATTGACCCCAGGTCCTTGGCGTCATGAGGCAATGGTGCTCGGCACTGTGCTACTGTGCCGCACCCACTTCACCACCTGTAAAATTGAGGACTGGATGGAGACAGGTGGAAGGCCACCCAAGTAATTTGACATCCTCCCAGCCCACCTTGTACCCTCCTCTGTAAACCCACCTTTTGAGGGAGGGGGGGGGGGGGGGGGATCAGTGATTACATTCAGCCTTTGGCAAAGAATTAGGCAATGAAACTATTAATTTTTTGTTTATTCGTTCATGGGATGTGGGCGTCGCTGGCACCAGCATTTATTGCCCATCCCTAATTGCCCTTGAGGGAACAGTTAAGAGTCAACAACATTGCTGTGGTTCTGGAGACATATGTCAGCCAGACCAGGTAAGGACGGCAGATTTCTCTCAGAAGACTTTTTACATTAATCGACAATGGTCATCAACAGAATTCCAGATTTTTATTCAGTTCAAATTTCACCATCTGCAGTGGTGGGATTTGAAACTGGGTCCCCAGAGCATGACGCTGGGTCTCCAGTTTACTAGTCCAGTGGCAATACCACTACGCCACCGCCTGCCCTAATTTGTTTTGACATTTTTTACAATGCTTTTCATTCAGGTTGTTCAATCGGAAGGATTAAACACCCATATGTGCAGCACGGTAGCATTGTGAATAGCACAATTGCTTCACAGCTTCAGGGTCCCAGGTTCGATTCCGGCTTGGGTGACTGTCTGTGTGGAGTCTGCACATCCTCCCCGTGTGTGCGTGGGTTTCCTCCGGGTGCTCCGGTTTCCTCCCATAGTCCAAACTTGTGCAGGTTAGGTGGATTGGCCATGATAAATTGCCCTTAGTGTCCAAATTTGCCCTTAGTGTTGGGTGGGGTTACTGGGTCATGGGGATAGGGTGGAGGTGTTCACCCTGGGTGGGATGCTCTTTACAAGAGCCGGTGCAGACTCGATGGGCCGAATTGCCTCCGTCTGCACTGTAGATTCTATGATTCTATATTAAAACAGTTTATGTTTGGCATTTTCTGCTGCAAATAAAATTATTAACAGTCTTAAACACATCAAGTGTGAGGGATTAAGACCTCACAAGCATATTTTTATCAAATAGATTTTTTTTTTAGAGATTAGAGAAATACAGCACAGAACAGGCCCTTCGGCCCACGATGTTGCGCCGAACTTTTGTCCTAGGTTAATCATAGAATTTTGGATAATTTTTCATGGCCAATCCACCCAACCTGCACATCTTTGGACTGTGGGAGGAAACCGGAGTACCTGGAGGAAACCCACGCAGTCACGGGGAGGATGTGCAGACTCCACACAGACAGTGACCCAAGCCGGGAATCGAACCTGGGACCCTGGAGCTGTGAAGCAATTGTGCTATCCACAATGCTACCGTGCTGCCCTTAAGAAGTTAACCTACACTCCATTATTCTACCCTAATCCATGTACCTATCCAATAGCTGCTTGAAGGTCCCTAACGTTTCCGACTCAACTACTACCACAGGCAGTGCATTCCATGCCCCCACTACTCTCTGGGTAAAGAACCGATCTCTGACATCCCCTCTATATCTTCCACCATTTATCTTAAATGTATGTCCCCTTGTAATGGTGTGTTCCACCCGGGGAAAAAGTCTCTGACTGTCTACTCTATCTATTCCCCTAATCACCTTATAAACCTCTATCAAGTCGCCCCTCATCCTTCTCCGTTCTAATGAGAAAAGGCCTAGCACCCTCAACCTTTCCTCATATGACCTACTCTCCATTCCAGGCAACATCCTGGTAAATCTCCTTTGCACCTTTTCCAAAGCTTCCACGTCCTTCTTAAAATGAGGCGACCAGAACTGCACACAGTACTCCAAATGTGGCCTGACCAAGGTTTTGTACAGCTGCATCATCACCTCACGGCTCTTAAATTCAATCCCTCTGCTAATGAACGCTAGCACACCATAGGCCTTCTTCACAGCTCTATCCACTTGAGTGGCAACTTTCAAAGATCTATGAACATAGACCCCAAGATCTCTCTGCTCCTCCACATTGCCAAGAACCCTACCGTTAACCCTGTATTCCGCATTCATATTTGTCCTTCCAAAATGGACAACCTCACACTTGTCAGGGTTAAACTCCATCTGCCACTTCTCAGCCCAGCTCTGCATTCTATCTATGTCTCTTTGAAGCCGACAACAGCCCTCCTCACTATCCACAACTCCACCAATCTTCGTATCATCTGCAAATTTACTGACCCACCCTTCAACTCCCTCATCCAAGTCGTTAATGAAAATCACAAACAGCAGAGGACCCAGAACTGATCCCTGCGGTACACCACTGATAACTGGGCTCCAGGCTGAATATTTGCCATCCACCACCACTCTCTGTCTTCTATCGGTTAGCCAGTTTGTTATCCAATTGGCCAAATTTCCCACTATCCCATGCCTCCTTACTTTCTGCACAAGCCTACAATGGGGAACCTTATCAAATGCCTTACTAAAATCCATGTACACTACATCCACTGCTTTACCTTCATCCACATGCTTGGTCACCTCCTCAAAGAAGTCAATAAGACTTTTAAGGCAAGACCTACCCTTCACAAATCCGTGCTGACTACCCCTAATCAAGCAGTGCCTTTCCAGATGCTCAGAAATCCTATCCCTCAGTACCCTTTCCATTACTTTGCCTACCACCGAAGTAAGACTAACTGGCCTGTAATTCCCAGGGTTATCCCTATTCCCTTTTTTGAACAGGGGCACGACATTCGCCACTCTCCAGTCCTCTGGTACCACCCCTGTTGACAGCGAGGATGAAAAGATCATTGGCAATTGATCTGCAATTTCATTTCTTGCTTCCCATAGAATCCTTGGATATATCCCGTCAGGACTGGGGGACTTGTCTATCCTCAAGTTTTTCAAAGCGCGCAAAACATCTTCCTCCCTGACAAGTATCTCCTCGAGCTTATCAGTCTGTTTCACACTGTCCTCTCCAACAATATGGCCTCTCTCGTTTGTAAATACTGAAGAAAAATACTTGTTCAAGACCTCTCCTATCTCTTCAGACTCAATACACAATTTCCCGCTACTGTCCTTGATCGGACCTACCCTCGCTCTAGTCATTATCATAGTTCTCACATATGTGTAAAAGGCCTTGGGGTTTTCCTTGATCCTACCTGCCAAAGATTTTTCATGCCCTCTCTTAGCTCTCCTAATCCCTTTCTTCAGTTCCCTCCTGGCTATCTTGTATCCCTCCAGCGCCCTGTCTGAACCTTGTTTCTTCAGCCTTACATAAGTCTCTTTCTTAACAAGACATTCAACCTCTCTTGTCAACCATGGTTCCCTCACTCGACCATCTCTTCCCTGCCTGACAGGGACATACATAGCAAAAACACGCAGTACCTGTTCCTTGAACAAGTTCCACATTTCACTTGTGTCCTTCCCTGACAGCCTATGTTCCCAACTTCTGCACTTCAATTCTTGTCTGACAGCATTGTATTTACCCTTCCCCCAATTATAAACCTTGCCCTGTTGCACGCACCTATCCCTCTCCATAACTAAAGTGAAAGTCACAGAATTGTGGTCACTACCTCCAAAATGCTCCCCCACTAACAAATCCATCACCTGCCCTGATTCATTACCAAGTACTAAATCCAATATGGCCTCCCCTCTGGTTGGACAATCTACATACTGTGTTAGAAAAGCTTCCTGGACACACTGCACAGATACTACCCCATCCAAACTATTTGATCTAAAGAGTTTCCACTCAATGTTTGGGAAGTTGATGTCACCCATGACTACTACCCTGTGACTTCTGCACCTTTCCAAAATCTGTTTCCCAATCTGTTCCTCCACATCTCTGCTGCTATTGGGGGGCCTATAGAAAACTCCCAACAGGGTGACTGCTCCTTTCCTATTTCTGACTTCAATCCATATTACCTCAGTAGGCAGATCCCCCTTGAACTGCCTTTCTGCAGCTGTTATACTATCTCTAATTAACAATGCCACCCCCCCCCCCCCCCCACCTCTTTTACCATCCTCCCTAATCTTGTTGAAACATCTATAACCAGGACCTCCAACAACCATTTCTGCCCCTCTTCAATCCAAGTTTCCGTGATGGCCACCACATCGTAGTCCTAAGTATCGATCCATGCCTTAAGTTCACCCACCTTATTCCTAATGCTTCTTGCATTAAAGTATACACACTTCAACCCATCTCCTTGCCTGCAAGTACTCTCCTTTGTCAGTGTTACCTTCCCCACTGCATCACTACGTGCTTTGGCATCCTGAATATCGGCTTCCTTAGTTGCTGGACTACAGATCGGTTCCCATTCCCCTGCCAAATTAGTTTAAACCCTCCCGAAGAGTACTAGAAAACCTCCCCCCCCCCAAGGATATTGGTGCCCCTCTGGTTCAGATGCAACCCGTCCTGCTTGTACAGGTCCCACCTTCCCCAGAATGCGCTCCAATTATCCAAATACCTGAAGCCCTCCCTCCAACACCATTCCTGCAGCCACGTGTTCAACTGCACTTTCTCCCTATTCCTAGCCTCGCTATCACGTGGCACCGGCAACAAACCAGAGATGACAACTCTGTCTGTCCTGGCCTTTAACTTCCAGCCTAACTCCCTAAACTTGTTTATTACCTCCACACCCCTTGCCCTACCTATGTCTTTGGTACCAACGTGCACCACGACTTCTGTCTGCTCACCCTCCCCCTTCAGGATCCTGAAAAAACGATCCGAGACATCCCTGGTCCTGGCACCCGGGAGGCAACATGCCTTTCGGGAGTCTCGCTCGCGACCACAGAATCTCCTACCTATTCCCCTAACCATTGAATCTCCTATTACTATTATTTTTCTATGCTCCCCCCTTCCCTTCTGAGCCCCAGAGCCAGACTCAGTGCCAGAGACCTGGCCGCTGGGGCCTTCCCCGGTAGGTCATCCCCCCCAACAGCATCCAAAACGGTATACTTGTTTTGAAGGGGAACGGCCACGAGGGATCCCTGCACTGTCTGCCTGTTAGTTTTCTTTCCCCTGACTGTAACCCAGCTACTCTTGTCCAGTATCTTTGGTGTGGCTATCTCCCTGTAACTCTTCTCGATAACCCCCTCTGCCTCCCGGATGACCCGAAGTTCATCCAGCTCCAGCTCCAGTACCTTAACATGGTCTCTGAGGAGCTGGAGTTGGGTGCACTTCTCGCAGGTATAGTCAGCGGGGACACCAGTGGTTTCCCTCACCACCCACACCCTACAGGAGGAGCATGCAACTGCCCTAGCCTCCATCCCCTCTTACTTTACAGAATTAGCTGCCCAGTGGACCAACTGGACCTCCACCCTCCGACTCTGCTTCCAGTCGGCTGTACTCTAAACTCCTGGCTCCCTTCACGCTCTTTGATAAATATAGGAAATGAAATGTAAGGAGCACCTTACTCCCTCCTCACCTAACTCCCTCAGTCACCAAACTCTCACTGTAGCACTCAAATGCCACAAGCTCAGCACTCCAGTGCAAAACCAAATATATACATAAATATTCCAATAGATATTTCTAAAGTTAAAAAAAAACAAGACAGATTCTTAAAATGGCTGAATCTATGAGTGTCTGTGTCCCCTGAACTAAAGGAACCACTTGCAGTATTGGTGAAACTCACAACTCGTTATGCCTGAAGAGACATGAGTAACTCCTTGTGGGCTGCACCAGGCCAAATTCAAAGAGAGCAATACAAAGGCCATCTGCATTTCATAATCCAGGATGGTCACACAACCTTCCTTCCAATTCTTAATGCTTGAGACAGTTATTAATCTTGAGGACCCAGAACCGGCACACACATCTTTTGTCAAAGACAGTGTGGAGAGGCGGGAGTCATGTGGAACCAGTGCTGAACTGCAAAGCTAAGTCTGCTGTTTGCCATATAACTTGCAGCCTCCCAGAAAAGGAACCCATCCCAGGTTGGGCACTTGGCCCCATCTACACCACTTCCACGGGAAATTCTGTATCATTATCTACAGGATTGACTCATCTCCCCATGCCTATCTCATCGTGTGAAGTCAAAACTACCGGAAAAGTGTTTTCTGCAGGATCAGTTTTCAGGCCACTGACCTCCAGGAAGGAATATCTCATTGGCCTATGATTATGGACTCTGGAAGAAAGGTGAACCAATATTTATTTTGGCTGTGGTCTCTGTACTGTAAATCCCTCTTTTCTCTATCCCTGCCTTTACTGTATGAGTGGGGAGACGACGTTGTGACCCTCCTCCTCTACTTTGAGTGTGTCAAAATAAACTAACCCTTTGAGTTCATCCTATTTTGGTTTTGCTGTGGGGTTATTTATAGAAAATTGGATCACGCCAAAACCAAGTGGTTGGGAAATATACCACGGCTTATAAAATGGGAAAGCAATTCAAAAGCACCTTTATGTCCACAGAGGGTGGTGACTGTTTAAATTACCCCCACTCCTGTCCATAATGCAAGCAATACTCCATAGAAAATTATAAATAATGGATACATTTTATGATGCTGCCCAACTGCTTTGATTCATGAAAGATGTGTGTTTATCTTTATGCAAATGCATTTTAATGGATACTTGAAGCCTCACCGAACCGGTGCAAATTCAAGCACATTTCTGTCTGTTTCCCAGTTGAACTCAATCGCAGAAACTCTAATCCGAGACTTGTGAAAATAAATAAATATTAGAATAAAAGAAAACTGAACATTTCTTTTGCGATTATTGAAGAAGTATCCTTCGTTCTTTGAGACCTTTGATTTCTCAAGCAGACTCGCACAAGGCGCACTGTAACAATGATGTGGAGATGCCGGCGTTGGACTGGGGTGAGCACAGTAAGAAGTCTTACAACAACATCAGGTTAAAGTCCAACAGGTTTGTTTCAAACACTGGCTTTCGGAGCACTGCTCCTTCCTCAGGTGAATGAAGAGGTATAAATATAAGAAAGAGTGGATAAAATAAACTCGGGCAAGACAATAAAAGAAACATATCGACTCCGCTGTGGTATGATTTGCATTTGACTGTTAGAATTGCAAGATCACTGTAAGCATTGTGTACTGTTAATTGATATCTCTACATTCATAATGAATACACTATGTGCTTGCTGAACAGTGACCAACAATTATTATGCGATAATGATTCTTGTTTTACCCCAGACGTTAGCCATGCATAGATGAACATGCAGATGATAATTACTCATTCAAACAGCCTACTCATTTTTGAACCGCTACAAGTCAGATTTACCTCAATTATAATTTTTCTGCCTTGCTCAAAGGTGCTCCTGTTAAAGATAATTTTTTTTCTTTGTGGTCAACGGAGCGAAGCCAGGATCAAGAAAGTTGACTTGTGGCGATCAGAGTGGTGTTGCAGTCCTCTCCCTAATGCTTTCTCGTTCGCTTAATTCATGGTTTCACAAGGAGACTTGGCAACAAGAGAAATCAGAAGAGGTCCAAGCTGAGGTATGAACAGACCCCAGCAGAAGGTAAGTGGGCCAGAGTGATGTTGAGCAGGGGAGGTCCGGGGGGGGGGGGGGGGGGGGGGGGGGAAGGGAAGCTGGGACTGAGGCGGCCCATGGCTCCCTTACATGTGACAATTAACCTTGAAGAGATTTATTGCTTCAGCCCAGTCCATGACCGTATTGCTTCAATCAGCACTTTGGGGGAAGATGTTACACGGTGAACGTCTCGCTGTAAAAACACGACGGGGATAGAATGTCAAATAGATAGCTCTAAAATGTGCCAGGCTCTGTGCACATAACTTCCTTCCTAGATTTACTTGGACTGGCTTTGCAGTAATCCGGGTGCTGGCAAGGGGAACTCTTGCAATTAGATCTCTGAAATAAGGTAGTGGACATGGGGAAGAGGATAACAAGACGTGTAGAGGTGAGGGAGCCAATTTGGACTCCAAAGCTGGATAAGGTGCCGAGTGAGCAGTTGGCCTCGCTTGGAGCCGTAGCAAGGAGGCTCAGACTCATTTTAATGGTTATTAAAATAAAACAAAATCACTAAAATAAAAGCTTGTGAAGGCCAACGCAAGCTGGAGGAACAATGCCTCATCGTCCAATTAGGCACAGTGCAGCCTTCTGGATTCAATGTTGAATTCAATGATTTTAGACTGTGAACTTTCTCCTCCATCTTTTATAAAAATATATATTGTCATCCCAGTGCAACTCTTTCGCTCCCATCAGGGCCGTCCGACACTTGGGGCTGGATTCGCCGTTTCCGCGGCTCAGTGCCGGCCGAAATGAAGAATTTGCGGGTGTTTTACAACGCCAAAATCGGTGCCGAACCCTTACCGATTCCGGGTCCGGTGAAGGGCTAGCAGCGGCACTGTGTGGAACCCCCGGCTCCCGCGCCAAAAACGGGCGGAGAATGGCCGGGTCCTATACCGCGCATGCGCACGGCAACGACCTGCAGCAGTCACACCGTACAACGGGTCCGACCCGCTAAATGCCTACTGATAGGCCACCCCCTGGTCACCCCCCCATCAGTCCCCCCCAGCCCTCGCAGAAGCCCACCCCCCGCCCTCCCCGGCCAGCGGCACGTATTCTGGCCGAGTGTGGACACACGTCAACCGCGCGGTCAGGAACTCGGCCAATCGGGGGTGGAGCAACGTGGAAGGGCCTTCCGGTGATGCGCCATTGCCGTTCCATCAGCATGCGGCGAGCAACGTGATGACACCATTTTAGGGGGGGGGGGGGACTCTAAAACCGGCGGTAAACTGGCGGCGCCCTCATTTGTGTGTCGGAAAGGATTACACGATAGGCTTCGGGCAACAAAGAATCCCACCGTTGGTCTTTAGTTTGTCTTTCACAGAGTACAAACCTTTTTCTCCCAGTAACACATTCAGCTAGCTTACCTTTATGCCACTATCAGCACCTTTTATAGTCCTTTGAGCAGTCTCTACTCGTTCATACCTATTATTAACCTTCTATTTTGCTTCACCTACTCTAACCCCTGGTATCAGGCTTAGCAGTATAAAATCCGTCACATTACCCTCGCTTTAGCTCTGAAGAAGAGTCATGTGGGCTGAAAAACATTGGGCTGGATTCTCTGCACCCCGATGCCGAAATCGCGGCTGGCGCCAGGGCGGAGAATCCATTTCCCCGCACGGAATCGGGACCGGTGCCGGTTCCCCGATTCTGCGGGTCCCTACCTGAGGCCTTTGCTGGAGGCCCACTCTGCCATTTCCCGCCCCCGGCCGGCCGAAGTCCCGACGGCCTGGACCACTCAAGGTCTTGCCGGTCAGGAAATGAGACTGAGTCCGCAGCCGCCCTGGTCGGGGGTGGGCCAATCGGACGGCAGGGGGGGGCCTTATACCCGGCCGGCCAATGTTTGGGCTGGCGGTCCGTGTCGAGCGCGTGGCCGATCAGGGGGTCTATTTTGAGTGTCCGCCATAGAGTGGGAGTGGGGGGGGGGGGGGGGTGATGTCCCAAAATGTTCATCTCCATCCTTTATATCTCTCAAACATCACGTTCCATGTTGTCTTGGGATAGGGAGATATGCAGTGCCTGCTGAAAGGTTAGCTGGTACAATATGTATGTATCCAGCTTAGCCGGGTACCTCAGACTCTGGACCCCCCCCCCCCCCCCCGAACGTACGTAGTCCATAGGCCATCAACAGTATGACCAGCCAGCACTTGCTCTCTGTGCCATTGTTGGCCCAGAAGAAATAACGCATTCGTACAGCGTATAACAAAAGTTTTTATTGCACCCCCGTCAAATGCATCGAACCGCCCGAACAAAGGCATGGCGAATCAAGGAAATTCAAACCAGAATGCAGAAAATCAGGGAGGCGGCTCAGCTGAGTAAGTCGCAGCATCGACAGCAAACCATTTACTCCTCGTCGCCAGTTTAATGAGGATACAGGGAGTCCACCGAGTAAAAGTAAGAAAACTAATTAATTTACAAACAATATATATATGTATCTATTTCCCTATAGACCCCAACCAGGTTCCTCTCTGGTTGGTGCCTTACTAACCAACCTTATATACACTGGGTAATTGAGATACCACCATCCTGAGCTGGGGAGTATGTACTCCCCAAGGGGTGCAGGGAAGACAATCATTCCCACCCCATAGCTCCTGTGCGAGATATTACACCGGTTCGTGTGCAACATTAAAGTGCAGGGGATAGGGTTTTCTGTATTAACATTGAGAATTGGTGAGCAGACAGTGAGCATAAGAATTTGAAGTGACAGGCAGTGACTAGTGGGGTCCGGCAGGGAGCCTTGGGCCCTAGCTATTCACAATATACATCAATGATTTGGATCAAGGAACTAATGTAATGTTTCCATGTTTGCTCACAACACCAAACTTGGTGAGAATGTGAGTGGCGAGGAAAACGTTAAGAGGCTGCAGATGATTTAGATAATTTGAACGAGTGAGCAAACACATGACAGATGCAGTGTAACGTGGATAAAAATGAAGTTATCCACTTTGGATGGAGAAACAGAATGGTGGACTATCACTCAAATGAGAAGTGTTGACATGCAAAAGAAGCTGAGTGTGCTAGTACACCAGTCAGTGAAAGCAAGCATCCAGGGATTGCAAGCACTTAGGAAGGCAAAGGATATGTTGGCCTCCATGGCAAGAGGACTTGAGGACAGGAGCAATGATGTTTAACTGCAGCTGTACAGGGCCTTGGCGAGACCACACCTGAAGTATTGTGCACAGTTTAGGTCTCCTTACTAAGCGAGTGCAGCGAAGGTTCATAAAGCTGGTTCCTGGTATGGCAGGATTGTTGGCTCGAGATTGGCAGGAGAGATTGGGTCGACTGGGACTTGTAATCACTAAAATTTAGAAGCATGAGAGTGGTTCTAATTGAACTATATTCCAGCAGGGCTGGACAGACTGGGGTGTCTGGAACAAGGGATTATATGTATATTTTTGGTTGGGACCATTTACAACCGAGATGAGGAGAATACGAGATGAGGGGCCGCACGGTAGCATGGTGGTTAGCATAAATGCTTCACAGCTCCAGGGTCCCAGGTTCGATTCCCGGCTGGGTCACTGTCTGTGCGGAGTCTGCACGTCCTCCCCGTGTGTGCGTGGGTTTCCTCCGGGTGCTCCGGTTTCCTCCCACAGTCCAAAGATGTGCGGGTTAGGTGGATTGGCCATGCTAAATTGCCCGCAGTGTCCTAAAAGTAAGGTTGGGGGGGGGGGGGGGGGTGTTGGGTAACGGGTATAGGGTGGATACATGGGTTTGAGTAGGGTGATCATTGCTCGGCACAACATCGAGGGCCGAAGGGCCTGTTCTGTGCTGTACTGTTCTATGTCTATGTCTATGACTAAATGGCCTCACTTAACCTGTGGAATTTGCTACCCAAGAGGCTTTGGAGATCAGGCGACTGGATATATTTGAGGAGGAAATAGATAGATTTCTTGACTCTAAAGGTGTCACTGGGTATGTGGAGAGTGTGGGATTATGATGTTGAGATAGAGGACCAGCCATGACAGTACTGAATGGCAGAGCAGACTCGAAGGGTAGAATGGCCCACTCCTGTTCCGAGTTTTTTTGTTTTGATGCTTATCCAGCATTTTCTGTTGTTATTTAATGATTATTAGTCTTGGATCGTATTCTGTCCAAAATCAGCAGCGGGAATCTGCCTAACCGTTGATGTCATGTGTCCCGAAGAAATGGTGGGGGGGGGGGGGGGGGATTTTGGGGCCATTCACCACGGACGGAAAACCCATTATGACTGATCGCGATAAGCGTGCCAGGGGCGCGGTGACCAGAGCAATACCTGGATGGTCAGGGACAGGGCAGGGCAGTTCCCTGGCACTGTTGGGGACGGGATAAGGGCAGGGCCTCCAGAGAACCACACTGGTGGGGATGGCGGCAGTGTTGGTGGGGGGGGGGGGGGGGGAGAACTGGAGTCCCAATGCTGGTGATGGTGGTGGGGAGGGGGGTCTTCAGCTCAACTTTAAGATAAGGGCACCCCGGTCATAGGGTGTGCCAACCCTATGAGGCCCCGCCCTGCCAGAGTGATGGGGCAAAACCCGCCCAGCTGCTTTTTTTTGACAAAGAGTCAGAAGATCTGGAGTGAAAATTCCTGCTGCTTCTCTGGGTTTTCAGTCACAACTTGACACTTTCCCATTTTTTGGGAAAGGTCCACTTAAGACCTCAATGGGTAGGTGGTGAGATAGTGGGCGGGGTTTTCCATTGCCCGACGGCAATATCGTAATCGGCGATTGGACGGAGAATCGCTATTTATGACCGAATTGGGGGCCGTGCCTGTTTCCGCCCCTTCCAAAATGGCATCATCGAGGAGTATGACCGAATTGGGGGCCGTGCCTTTTTCCGCCCCTTCCAAAATGGCATCATCGAGGAGTACGCCGTTGGGACGGACTCAGGATGTTAACTGAAGGCCCTCCCCCGATGCGGCAGCCCAGATGGGCTGAGTTCCCAACGGCGCGCGACACGTGTGCTCTCAGTTTGCGTGAACCTGACCTAGCGGCTGTGTCCTGCGTCGCCAGTCGTGGGGGGGGGGGGGGGGGGGGGGGGGGGGTGGAGAGCTGGGGGTGGCGAGGGCGTGTTCAGGGGGGTACCATCTGGCAGGTCGGATCTGTGTGTGACCGACGCCATGTTGTACGCCGCGACCACTGCAGGCCATCGCTGTGCCCGTTCGCAGCCATGAACCCGGCAATTCTCCAGGCGTTTGTATCGGGATGGCCGTACGTTTTACGTGGCGCGGCTGCTAGCCCCTCACCAGTCAGAGGATCGGTGCTGGGTCCGCACCGACTTTTTGGTCGTAAAACCAAACACTTCCTCTGGACATAGCCTCAAAATCGGAGAATCCAGCCCAATAGCTGTGCTGAGAACCTAATTAGATCTCTTCTTAGAATATAAATCTCTTCCACAAATGCTCAAGTCACTTTTCAGGCCAGGTCATGAACTGCACTCTTTCACTAAGTGCTTCTAGGAAGGAGCTGGAAAAGAGACATCAACACCAAATGAGGGAACAATTTAAATAAATTACAGAAGATTTTAATGAGACCTGTGTTGGCCGCAATCACAGCTTGCAAAATGTTAACAATTTTCTCTCTCTGTCTCTCGCCATGTAGCATCCTCAGTGTCCAAGGGTTCAATGATGCCATAATATCACACTGAGGGGAGTGGGGGAGACACTAAGAAATACCTCAACCGGTATGGGAATCACACTCTTCAACATCGGAGCCAACCAGCACTTCTAGTCACTGTCAAGTGGATTGTTTGCATTAACCTGTTTTCCTGATTTCTTGGGCGGGATCTTGCTGTGTCTTTTCAATGTGTTGGACGCAGCAAGAAAACTGGGGAGACTCCCACCCCCAAGGGCGGTGGGAAAACTCAGCATATATTCAGCCTCTTGAGCAAAATTTTCCCCCAGGATTCATGCGGCGGCACTTGTTCCAAATCCAGTCAGGGGGAGGGGGCGGAGGTGGTGGTGGTTTTGGGGGGGGGGGGGGGGGGGCTGCTGCCAGGAAGACAGCACCACAATTCAAATGGGGAGCCCTTACCAAATATCTGGGAGGTGTGGAGCAGAGGCATGGCATCCTGTACCTGCGATCAGCTAGACGTCCAGCAAGCAAGGTCACCAACCCAGCCTGGGAGACTGTTGCCGCGATAGTGAGAACCAGCTCACTCCATAAGAGGACGGTGCTCCAGTGTCGAAAGAAGATGAATGACCTTCTTTGTGCAGAAAGGGTACGTCTGCCTCTTCATATCTCATGCTGCACCCTTCACCCACCCATCACACCTCCACGGTGATCTCTGACGCAGCTGCCTCACAGATTCCCAACGGTTGTCATGGCGCCCTCATCTCCCCTACAACTCCCCGTGCTCCCCCAGTAGATAATCTGCTGCTTACATTCCCACTCCCTCTCATTCCTAGCCCTGCCAGGCTTCATCACCATTTGGCACAGCAGGACTGCCTCCTCCGCTCTCCCCACCTGTCTCCTTGCAGGACAACCCCAAGCACAACCACACAACCAGCGTGAGCGGGCACAGCCTACTGGAGTCATGCCCAAGCTGAGAACCCTAACGCCCTTTGAGGAAAGAGCCCTTGAGCTGGCTGGCGAGGAGCACGATTGCACCTCTGCAGAGGGCGAGTTGGGGGTATGAGACAAAGGTGAGAAACCTCAACACACCAACACACCAAGCCAGGGTGCAAGCCTCACAGAAGTTAACTTTCTCCCATCTGTCTGCCTCTGTGATGCACATACACAGAACAAGGGCTGACAAGAACATTGTAATTTTGCTAAGGTTACTGTTGGAATGATGGTGAAGTAGCTCGGGTTGTGTGGGTTGCAGCTTTGGGACATGTTGGGCACAGGGAAGGGGTTGGTCATTAGCCGTAAGACTGCACTTTTGTTGGGCAGTTGGGAAGGTGGTACCATGGTGGGCTTAGCTGTCTTTCAAGCCGGGCTTCGATTCCTGGCCATTATTGGGCGGCACATGGCACAGTGGTTAGCACTGCTGCCTCACAGCTCTAAGGTCCTGGGTTCAATTCCTACCTCGGATCTCTGTCTGTGTGGAGTTTGCACTTTCTCCCCGTGTCTGTGCAGGTTTCCTCCGGGTGCTCCAGTTTGCCCCCACAGTCCAACGATATGCAGGTTAGTTAGATTGGCTATGCTAAATTGTCCCTTGGTGTCAAAAAGGTTCAGTGGTGTTACTGCGTTACAGGGGGAGGGTGGAAGTGTGAGCTGAAGTTGGAAGCTCTTTCCAAGGGCTGGTGCAGACTCGATGGGCCGAATGCACTCCTCCTGCGCTGTAGGTATTGGCGGCAGCTGGTGCTGTTGTTCCTTGACTCTTGATATGCTCTGTACGGTTTGGTTTATGATGTTATTCCAGGCTGAATTATGCCCCTTTTGAGAAGGGGTGGACTGTTCTTTCTCTCTCTCCTCCGCTGTGCTCCGTGATGGAGTGGCCTATTCTGGTGGGCTGGGCTGGTGTGCTTTTCCGATGATATAGATCATGAGGGAGGCGGCCTGGGGGGGGGGAGAGAGAGAGAGACGTGGTAAGTGTGTTCAAGGGTGCATGTGTTTGATGACCTTGTTGTACTGTCTCCTATATTTTGATAATGTTGATAAACTAAAATACACTCCTGAGCTATGGATTAAATGAGCCTTGCAACTTGAATAGCCAGCCACCCATGCACTAATCCCTGCCAGCCTGACCTCCACAACCAGTGGCCTTGAATTTCCATAACATCTCATGCCCTCTGGCTTCAAAGTGCAGCCTGAGCGTGGGTGTCTATTCTGACTGCATTTGTCTTCCCCTCCCCCTGTGTAAGGGTCTTCAGCCCACAGGAGGCTGGGAACTACCCCCTGTCAGAATGCTCCACTCTGCCCATGCAGCCTGGCATTGCAGGGCACCTCACCCAGGAACCTCACAGCGAGCCCCCAGTGCTGGCCCTGTGGATTCACCTGCACCGAGCCACTTTCCAGCTGCCAGCTGCCACACTGGAAGGGTAATTCTTCAGTGGCGATTTTGTCACCAGCCTAGCAAGGGCGGGGGGTGGGGGGGGGGGGGGGGGGGGTCACAGGAAATGATACGGGTACACCAGCCGCCAGACCTCTTTAAAGTTTGAGGCTCACAGTCTTGAAGGGCCGCTTGGGCCTGCAAGCAACCCCAACCCCCGAGATGTCGAGACTGAAACCCATCCATCCCCCAAGTTGCAATTATCTGGGAACCCTTGGCCTTCTCCGGTGCCCCTCTGTAATTGGCACCTGAGGTCGGCAGGTCAGCGGGTCATAATGTTGATGTTCAATTAATATTCAGGGAGGAGTGGAAGTCCCGGTGGGAGGGATCCGTAATAAGATGCTAATGTACTTAAATGAGGGAATCGCGCCGCGCCTGCCGGCGGGCCCCCCTGGCGATTCTCCGCCCCGCGATGAGCCGAAGTCCCTCTGCTGTAATGCCGGTCCCACCGGTGGGAATCAAACCACCTACCTAACCGGTGGGATTGGCGGCGTGGGCGGGCTCCGGGGTCCTGAGGGGCGATCTGGCCCTGGGGGGTGCCCCCACGGTGGCCTGGCCCGCGATCAAGGCCCACCGATTGGCAAGCGGGCCTGTGCCGTGGGGGCACCCTTTTCCTTCCGCATTGGCCACAGCATTCACGATGGCAGACACGGAAGTGACCCCCTCCCCTGCGCATGCGCGGGGATGACGTCAGCAGCCGCTGATGCTCCGGCGCATGCGCGGACTTCCGCCGGCTGCCGAAGTCCCTTCGGCCCCGGCTGGCGTGGCGCCAAAGGCCTTTCCCGCTGGCCGGCGGGGCGCCAACCACTCCGGCGTGGGCCTAGCACCTCAAGGTTAGGGCTTGGCTCCTAAAGGAGCGGAGAAATCCGCACCTTTGGGGCAGCCCGACGCCAGAGTGGTTCATGCCACTCCATCCCGCCGGGACCCCCTGCCCCGCCGGGTAGGGGAGAATCCCGGCTGAGGTTCCCGACCTTCCATGGCGGGATTTTCATTACACCACAGGTAAGGGGCTTGGAAAATCAGAATCGGGAAGCAGTGTTCTCGCTGTCAAATAATGGTGGTTGAAAATCACCCCCCATAAGTCTACCCTTGGCCTGTAGCGACAATGGTTTCATAAACACAAAAACTCCCTATTAAGCACTCAAGATGACTGTGGTAAGACACACTCTTCTCTGAACCTAAGAGAATTTCTCATCAAAAACCCTCCAGATTCTTACACCATGAGCCACATTGTCTCACAAAACTGATTTCCACACGAGTGATTCCGCTTTCAACAGTCACACTTTCAAATTGTTTTTTAAATTCTGATTTCCTCCGCTGCTTCCATCAAGGTTTCGCTTTCAGGTTTTACACCTCTCCCTTCAGCTTTCCGTTGTGTTAAAGCCGTTTACACAAACTCCGAGGTCCAGCTGCCGACTTCCACAATTATTTCAAATAATCTCTCCAAACTGTCACGAACTTGAGCATTACTTCAGACATCTCTCTGGCCTCTCACGACCGAATGCCTTTTCAACTCTTTGTGATTGTTTTGAAAATTAATCTGTCTTGTTCCCAGTTTCCAATGTACTGTTAACTCCGAACTTCTGAGAAACCTCTCCTCCTTTGTCTAGTTTCTTTAACTAACTGGTCTTTAGTTTTCCGGCATTTATTTTCTTAACCATTATTACTTAGTATGGCTTTTCTTCCAGCAAGGCTGAGAGAGATGCTCCCTCTTTAGCCTTCTAAAACCAATTACTTCTAGCAGAGCAGTTAGAGCTACCACCTCCCTCACTACCAATCTCCAACTGCGCTAAACTAAAGCTGAAAAGCTTCTCCACCTTACAAGAATATAATAGAATAACAGCTTATTGTCACAAGTAGGCTTCAATGAAGTTACTGTGAAAAGCCCCCAGTCGCTACATTCCGGCGCCGGTTTGGAGAGGCCGGTACAGGCATTGAACCCGCACTGCTGGTTTTGTTCTGCATTACCAGCCAGCTGTTCAGCTCACTGTGCTAAACCAGCCCCAGTTGCTAAGCAACCACTGCTAGTGTATTTACACTTCAGGCCAGAGCCACTCCAAGCACAATAGAACCACAGTTGAAATTCAAACCAAGCCCCACACATACAAAAACCTTTGTCCAGCATGAATTTAAAATATTAACTGTAACAGCTGAATTAATAACTGTAACAGATCCCAACAATATAAATTACCACCTGCTCCCTGTCCAGCAATACCTCAATTTTAAACTTCTCGGGCGCAATCTAACGGGAGAAGTACTAAGTGCGGTAGCGAGCGAGAATTGCAGAGTGCTTCCTGGCAGCTGTCCCGGCTTGACTGTGACTGGTATCAAAGTCAAAATGGAAATAAGGAAATCAAAGAGAGGGTATGAAAAAAAATTAGCAAGTAAAGTTGAAGAAAACGAAAAGATGTTTTACCAATATATTAATGGTTAATAAGTTAGTTCAGGAAAAAGTGGGACGTATCAGAGATGAAGAGGGGAACTTGGTGTGTAGAGGCTGTGGGAAGGATTTTAAATTAATATTTTGTCTCCATGTTTACAGTGGAAATGGACGATACAGATATAGTAGCCCAGGAGGAACACTGAAATATTGGATGGGATACTCATACAGGGAGTGGGAGCACGCAAAGGGTTGGAATCCTTGAAATTTGATAAGTCGCCAGGGCCAGATGGATTATTTCC
Organism: Scyliorhinus canicula; assembly: GCF_902713615.1. Lineage (NCBI taxonomy): Eukaryota > Metazoa > Chordata > Chondrichthyes > Carcharhiniformes > Scyliorhinidae > Scyliorhinus > Scyliorhinus canicula. The sequence continues at coordinate 16,023,335 of NC_052153.1, read as the reverse complement.
GAGACTAATGAAAGGTCAGGGAGGAGATAGCAGATGCTCTGAAGATAATCTTCCAATCCTCACCAGACACCAGAGGACTGGATAAATGGAAATGTGGCACCATTGTTTAAAAATAGATCAAAGGAAATGCCAAACAATTATAGGTGGTGGGCAAATTAGTAGAATCAATCCTGAGAGATAGGATTAACTGTCACATAGAAAGGCATGGACTAGTCAGGGGTAGTCAGCATGGATTTGTTAAAGGCAGGTGTTGCCTCACAAATTTGATTGAATTGTTTGATGAAGTGACAAGAAGGGTTGATGAAGGTAGTGCAGTGGATGTGGTGTGCATGGATTTTAGCAAGGTGTTTGACAAGGTCTCACATGACAGATTGGTCAAAAATGTAAAAGCCCATGGGATATAGGGAAATGTGGCAAACTGGATAAAAAGTTGGCTTAGTCACAGGAAACAAAGGGTAATGGTTGATGACTGTCCTTGTAAATGGAAAGTTGTTTCAAGTGGTGTTCCATTGTGCTCGGTGTTGGGACCCTTACTGTTTGTGTTATATATTATTGATTTGGAGGTGAATAGGGGAGTATGATTGAGAAATTTGCAGATGACCACAAAGATTGGACGAATAGTGGATAGTGAAGAGCATTGTTATAAACTCCAAAATGATAGAGATGGGCTGGTGCAGTGGGCAATAATGTGTCAAATGGAATTTAACACAGAGAAGTGTGAGGTCATGCATTTACCAAGGTCAAACATTTATAGCAAGTACCAATAAATGGGAATATTCTGAAAGGGGTAGATGATGTGAGAGGTCTTGGCGTACACGTACACAGTTCCCGAAAGGCAGCAGTTCAAGTAGACAAGGTTGTAAAGAAAGCATTTGGGGGATATCATGCTGCCATTCTGTAAAACACTGGTGAGGCCACAATTGGAGTTGTGTGCAAATCTGGTCACCACATTACAGGAAGGACGGAAATTGCTCTGGAGAGAGTGCAGAGGAGGTTTACAAGAATGTTGCCAGGGCTGGAAAAGTGTGGCTACGAGGAGAGAGTGGATGGGTTGGGGTTGAGAGGTACAAAATTATGAGGGGAAGTGATAGAGTGGGCAGGATGAAATTGTTTCCCTTGGGAGAGAATTCTAGAACTATGGGACACAGATTTAAGAAAAGTGGCAGATGGTGTAGAGGGGACATGAGGAAGAATTGTTTACGCAAAGGGTGGTGGGAGTCTGGAATTCACTGCCCGAGTTGGTGGTGGAGACAAAGACCCTAAAATCTTTATAAAAGGTACCTGGATCTGCACCTTAAGTGCTGTAAGTTACAAGGCTATGGACAGGGTGCAAGAAGCTGAGATTGGAAAGGGTACCTGAGTGTCCTCGGGCTGGCATAGGCAAGATGGGCCGAATGGCCTCTGAAGTGTCGGCTAGTGTAGACTTGAGAGATGAACAGACACTTCCAACACTGATGAAGGTTCAACTCAATTGTATTAACTACTTCTAACTAACTAACACACAATGACTGTGGGTCTAAATGGTGCTAACTTAAACTAGAGACCTAAGCCTTGTCCGAACCAGTTGATTCTCTCAGCACGTGGTGTGAGTGTGCTGGGCTGGATGAGTTCTTGTTTCACTGAGAGGCAGCACCCAGAATGAGCGGGAACCTTGGTGCCCTCTGCCTTTATAGTGTGTTTATTCTAACTGGTGATTGGCTGCGGTGTTTGTACATGTTGATTGGTCCCTGTGTGTGTCCATCAGTGTGTGTCTGCACCATGATATACTGGTGTATATTATGACAGCCTCCTTCTGTGCTGTAACTGTTCTATGGTTCTACAGTGGGACAGAAGGATGGGGGGGGGGGGGGGGGGGGTGGGGGGGATGAATGGTTTTGGGGGGAGAGGCGGGAGGGGTGAGATGATTGAGGAATCCACGTCCAATGAGAAGAGGGCAAGAACAAGAGCCCCCCTGGTCCACCAGGCATGCCAGACGCTTGCCGTCTCTGCCTGTCCTCCAGCTGCTCCCTCGGGTCCTCCCCGGGCTCGTCCTCCAGTCCCTCCTGGTCCGGCTCTTCCTTGTCCTTCCTCCTCCTCCACCTCCAACATGTTTTCCTTCTGCACAGGAGATAACCACAAAGCTGGTAACCGTCTGGGAGTGAAGTGCACCGCAAGAGTGGCCGATCCGCCGGATTTTCAGCAGCATTATGCCACATTTAATGATAACCCATGTGATCACATGAGCCTCTTTATATCGGTTCGCCGCATAGGCCTCCGGCCTCCGTACTGGCGCATCAGCCGGACGTTCAGCGGGTATCCCTTATCGCCGTCATCCTGGGGTGTCCCTCGAAGATGCAGGTGTTCTCTGATTGCTCCAAGTTGTCGCTGTCTGCAAACTCCCAGGGTAGTCTGCACATACGTGCATGATCGTGAGGTGGTGGCCGCACACGAGCTGGACGTTCAGGGAGTGCAACCCCTTCCTGATGATGAAGGGCATGCCCGAACCGCCCAGTATGTGCAAGGTGACATGGAGTCCATCTACCACCCCTGGATCTGGGGTGTCCCGACGATAGTGGAGAATCCCGCTGCCAGGTATCTTGGGCTTGATCCAGGTCAAAGTTTATATAGTCAGCTACCCGGGCAAACAGGTCATCTGTGACCACACGGATGCACATGTCGGCTGTAGGTTGTGAAATGCCACACAAGTCCCGCTCAAGCCCTGGAATGAACCCAAAGTGTACGCGTTCAGGGCTTCGGTGACCTTGACGGCCACCAGCAGTGGGTATCCTCCTCCTCCACATGGTGCCAAGTCCGCAACAGGTGCCACACCATCCTCTTGTTGAGGCAGAGCCGCCTGCGACACATGCTGTCCGACATCTCCTCAAACGACCACACCCTGGGCCGTCGTTGGCCTCCCCCTCTGGGTTCCCCCCCCCACCCCCCCGAACCTGATGGGCAGCCTGGTCCTTAGGGTGTGGGGTGGTTATCTGCACATAGGCTGATACCTTGAGCCTCTGTCGACGTTGCTGCCTCTGCCTTCTCCAATATCTGGCCGCCTGTACTTCCACCAGCACTGTGAGCGCAGCTCCTGCGGGATCCACGATACCATCCATAATGTGAATAGTGTTATGAATTGGAGAGGGTGGGAGACCGACATTCAGTTATGGCTTCCACCCCAGGACCCTCAAGTCCCTCAAGCCTCCCCCACCCTTAAATTCCCTACCATCTCTCAAGGTAGCATCCAACGATCCAGTTGTGCTGGGGGACTCCACTCTGCACACACACCACTGGCCACAGCAATGGCCCTTGGCCACCGGACCACAGACCCCTGCCGGGGACATTACTTGTTCCAGTGTTCCCTCCCCTATCCACACACCCACCCTCTGGTCGCTGGGATATCCCCAGTGCTGAGGCCCTGCTCTTGGGTGTTTGGTTGTTGGGGGCTGCCTCTGTGATGTTGACACCTTCAGTGATTGGAATGCCAGGCAGTAACACCCGCCTGCGACATGGCATGTCTACCCATGGGAATCCACTTGGGTATATTTTAGTTTAATAACAATGTGGTGATATGATCTGCATACTCGTCTGCCATTGGGCCAGAACGTCGGCTTACCATTGGCCCTGGCCGGTCATGTGCCTCTCGACCGATTGGCCGAGAGGCCGAGTTAACCACGCCACTATTAACGAGGTATAAATGGTCAGACGCCTAACGATCGCCCTTTCCATTGTAGATGATCGCAGAGCTGTGTTCTAGTCAATTAAAGCCTGACTTTGGTAAATCACTCGCCTCGCGTATAATTGATGGTACATCAAACAGTTCATAATGCAAAAAGATAAAACAGAATACAGAGCCAACAGCAATATACTGAATTACCCACTATGCACCATAGACATAACCCAATAAACAATCGACACAAAACAAAACCACCAGCAACCACACCAGCACACCCCCCCCCCCCCCCCCCCACCCCAGCAGCAGCCCCTCATCCATGGAAAGGCATCCAATGCATAAATAGGAATGCATGCATGTACCCAGTGCGTGCATGTCGGCGAGAGTGTGCATGTGCGGGGAAGTATATGAGTGAATGTCTGCTCGTGCCTGCCTGTAAGAGTGTGCATGCGTGAGAACGAGCAGCACAGTCCACCGGAGAAGGGCACACCAAAACGGGGCACGGCGGAAGAGTGAGAGAGAGAACAACCCTCCCCTCCCAAGAGGGGGCACACTCAGCGTAAGAACAGTGTTATTGCACAAAAGTCAAGGCCAAATACAGAGCAAACACAGAAACCACAAAACAGGCAACAGTACAATGAAAATACCAACTTTATACCATAAGCAAGACCTATAAATAATCAGTAATAAAACATAGCCAGCAGCACCCGAGCCAGCGTACGATTCCCCCCCCCCCCCCCCCCCACCCTCCCCCCACACACACACTCCCTCCCCCACACCCCTCAGCTCCAGCAGCAGCCCCACATCTGCGGAATGGCACCCAATGTTGACATAGAGCAATGCAGAAGAGAGACAAAGAACAGCTCTCCCCTTAACCAGCACGGATAGCTTGCTGAACCCTAGGCCACAGAGGCAGGAGGGGTTGCATCTGGCCAGCACACAGCCGCTAGGTGAGAAACAGTAAATAACAAACACACAATATCAAGCATACAATTCTCCACCGATTCAACATAACCCAACAACAGTACAAAAAAAAAACACCACAACCTCCACGGCTCCCAAACCGGGAGCAGCAGATATCCACTGCCACACAAAAATTCACCAGTAGTCCACAAAGGCATCCTGACACAACCTTCATATTGCTCAGTCGAACCGGGCCGCCGGTAGCTTCACGTTTTTTCAAAGAGGTGAGCCCGCGTGCCCCCGCGTGACTGCTCGCTGGGGAGGCGCCTAGATCACAGGAGGCCGTTAGGTAGGGAGTCCGTCCCGTTAACGATATAGAGATTGACCTGAGTTGGTGATTATTGGTTTCTTGCCAGGTCTAGATGGGATCGCATACCGTCAACTGGAGTGGGCTGGTTAGATCGGAAACCAATCGCCTGCCAGCGCGGATCCGGATTCTGGCCTCTCCCACGATCTAGCTGGCTCGTACGGATCTGCGCCAAGCGCACGCGGCTGTTAGATTGCGCCCCTCACCTTAGTTTTTAATCTTTGCAAGGCCTTGCTTACCTCGAGTTCTGTAACTTTCTCCTGTCCGACAAGCTTCTGGGATTTCTACACTCTTCCATATCTAGCCTCCTGGCGCACTTCACCCAGATTTCCGGTGCTCCAAAATCAGTGGCCTTTCTTTCAGTAAGCCTGGGGCCTGAGCTCCAATATTTCCTCACTAAACGTACCTGCCTCTACACCTCCCTCCTCCATCAGCCACTCCTTCAAATTTACCTCTTTGTTCGAATTTTTGATGATCCTTATTAAATGCAGGTTGTTTTAGATGCTGCACCAATACACGGATTAGTGTGTTCAGTGGGGGAAGGGTGGGTGGGAATCATGATTGCTGTCTTGGTCTCTTGCAGTAACTGAGTGCAGGCAAATTACCTCAGAGTTCAGCTGAAAGAGAAGGACACAATGGCCACAATTTGTTCACATCCCCAAGGGCCATTGTATTCCTTCAGGAGTCTCAATTTTAAATGACCTTCTGCGTAGCTTAGTAACACTGGCTGTTAGAAAACAGGCTGATGCTCCTTGTTCTGAATGATGCTTGGGCAGTAATGGAGGAAAACTTTGAACGTAAATGCTCATTTGTGGGCGGGCGCATTCAATGCCCATCTGCCGGTTGGGGAAGAAAGAAATTGTAAGTAACAGTGATTGGCAGTTTCCAGTCTGATCTACCATTCTTACACCCTGCAGTTCTGTCTGAAATATAATGATGTGGCAATGCGTAGACCTCTTTAATAGAATTGTGCCCTCTCTGCTTTCTCAGTCAAGGGCAGTGATCTAACGATTGTGACCAATGGTCCAATAAAAATGGGGGGGGGGGGGCGGATTCTCTGCTGTGCCAGCCGCGTTTTACGGCCGGCACGCCCCCACTGGCAGTGGGATTCTTTGTTCCCGCAGCTGGCAAATGGGGTTTCCCATTGTAGCCACCTCACACTGTCGGGAAACCCGCAAACGTGGGTGCGCTGCCAGCGCACTGGAGGATCCCACCGATGGAGAATTCCGCTAGGGATCTTGAGCAACCCTTCAAACCTGTCTGAGAATCATGCAGTTTGGAGATAATTTGGGGTTTATGCTCTTGGATAGCGACCAGCAAGGCACTCCCACGCAGCGGCTTGGCACAGAAGGAAAAATAGACTTTCATTAACTACATACCCCAGAATGACCCACAGCATTTTAATGTCAATTAAATATACTAAAGTGTAGAAACTTCAAACAGTTCAGAAAAAAGATCAATCTTGAGCGGATTCAGGAGCAAAGCATGCTGGTGAAGGTCCAGCAATGTCATCTCCAAATCTCCAAAGTGTGCATTCTAATGGAGTGGAGGAAAACTGGGAAGAGCTGAAGACAGCCACCATCTGAAGCTGTGAAGAAACCATCAGCTATAAGGCCGGGAAACACCAAGAGTGGTTCGACGAGAACAACCGCACTATCCAAGACCTCATCGACAGGAAGAGGGAAGCTCTTGGTGCCTGGCAAAACAACATCACCAGCGAGGCAAAGATGACAGCTCATCAATTAGCCAAAGTAGAGGTGCAAAGAAGAACTAGGGAAATCAAGAACCAATGGTGGATTGAGAAAGTTAAGGAGCTGCATCTCCTCGCTGACAAGCACGACACCCAGGGCTTCTTCAGTGTCACTTAGGCAATATATGGACCCAATAAACTGAACTCCAAACTTGTGCGGAGTAAGGCTGGAACCCTCTTGAAAGACAGATGAAATATCGGCCCGATGAAGGGAACATTTCAAAGAACTCCTAAACCATAATACAACCATAGATGAGGACGTAGTTGAGGAAATCCCCCAAGTCCCCATCAAAGATGATCTTTGACTCCCCCCCAAGCGTGGACAAAGTCGGAGCTGCCATTAATCGCATAAAGAATAGAAAAACTCCACGGAATGGACAGGATTCCAGCGGAGTTTTTCAAACCTGGAGGAGAAGAAATTACCTGACATCTCCATCAGTTGTTGCTGAAATCTGGGAGAGAGAAGAAATTCCTGCTGACTTCAGGGGCATCATCATTGTCACCATCTTCAAGATAGGAGAAAAGGAGGACTGTGGGAACAATCAAGGAGTCTCCTTACTCTTCATCGCTGGGAATATCATCACCCAAATCCTCACTAGCTGTCTTCTCCCAGTCTCTGAAGAAATCCTTCCAGAAAGCCAGTGTGGCTTCTGACCAAACCGTGGAATAGCGGACATGATTTTCACTGCTCGGCAGCTTCAAGAGAAATGCCAGGAGCAAGATCAAGCATTCTACATGGCCTTCATCTATTTGACCTAGGCTTTTGACTCAGTCAATTAGGAAGCGCGATGGAAAATCCTGTCAAAGGCAGGTTGACCAGAGAAATACATCAACGTCCTCCGACTCTTCCATGACAAGATGTCAGCCACAGACCTTGTCAACGTAAATAAGACAGAAACTTTTGAGGTCAAGACTGGAGTCAAGCAGTGATGTGTTATCACCTCCACACTTTTCTTCATCTTCATTGTCACCAATCCTCACCTTGTCAAAAGCAATCTTCCCAGTGGAGTGGACGTCATCTGCAGGATGGACAGAAAACATTTCAACCTCAACCAGTTGAAACCCAAGAAGAAAACAACACTGACGTTGCTCACGGAACTTCAATATGCAGCTGACATCACTATCTCCGCTCTCTCAGAATAGGATCTCCAATCCATGCTTGACACCTTGTGTAAGTATCCTGAAGAATCGGTCTCAACCTCAATTTGAAGAAAACGCAAGTCCTTTACCAACCTGTCCTCGGGCCAGATCTGGTCTCTCCCTCCTTCACGGTCAATGGAGAAACCCTCCCAAATATAGAACATTTCCCATACCTACGGAGCCACCTCTCCTCTAAGGTTGACATCGACGTAGAGAACTAACACTGACTCCAATCCATGAATGCCTCCTCCGATGCCCAAGTCTTGGATGAGACGAATTCTCTGCATCAGCTGGGAAGACAGGCAGACTAACATCAATATCCTTGAAGGAGTTAGAGCACCAGCATCGAGGCCATGATCATCCGAAAACAAGTCCGCTGGATCGACCTTGTGCTTAAGTAAGCAGAGTCCCAAAGTCAAAGCAAATCTGCCTTGCCCAACTTAAGAAAGGCTTCCAAACAAGAGAAGGACAAAGGAAGTGCTTCAAAGACACCCTGAAGGCTTACCTCAAGAAATGCAACATTAACGTCAATGCCTAGAAGATTCTTGCTCAGAAGAGGCCAACTTGGAGGAAGCTCCTGATTGAAGGGACACAATTTGTTTGGGGACAAACGATGGTAAGAGCAGGCCCGGAAAAGTAACCTGAGAAAAGAATATCAGTGGCCTAGAGTGCAAGGGCTGATCCCACCTCCCGGGAACAACTGCCAGGTGTACGGTCAAAGATGTGGCTCGAGGAGCAGGCCCACCAGCCACGCAGGGACCCACAGAACCCATGACCAGTGACACGGAGGGGGACAATCACACTCATTAGTGTGTGATTGTCGAAGAAGACTTTTGAAATGCAGTCAGTGTTGCACTGTGTCGGCAATTTTTGCAGGCAATTTAAACACAGGGAGCTCGCAATGAGAAACGGTCAGGCGAGTTTTTTTTAATGATGTTGGTTGAAGGGATGAATATTGACCTGGATTCCAGGAAGAAATTCCCCCCTCCCTGCTCTTCTTTAAAGTAATACCAGAGCTCTTCTTTCACATCATGAGGGCAGACGAGGCTGCAGTTGAACAACTCACTTGAAAGATGGCACCTCCCACTGCTCCGCACTCCATCAGGACTGCGCTGGAATTTCAGCATTGATTTTGTGTTCAAGTCCCTCGGACTGGGAATTGAACCGACAACCTTCAAAAGCACGAGTGATCCTCACTCAGCCACAGGTCTCCCTGCTTTTTCAAATATCTGATTTTTTTTTACCGTTTACAAAACACAAATGTCAATGTTGCAGGATGTGCTCTATTTAATCTGAATCATCAGCGGTGTTTATCTGAGCAGTAGGCAGTGCTTTGAATTATATGTACCATCTGCCTGACTTTTAAACTAATTAAAGCGATCTCAATCCAAGGTCATAAGCTGTAGCTTGAGACAGTTGCAACCCTTTATGCAAGAGGGATGCATCTACTTTGAGAAGAATAAGCATTTATAATGTGCCTTTCATGGCCATGAGGATGTTTCGAAAAGCTTTACAGCTGATGAAGTACTTTTGAATTACAAACATTGTTGCAATGTAGGAAACATTGCAGCCATGTTTCGCACAGCAAGATCCCGCAACCAACAATGGATAATGCTCAAAACCATAAGACCATAAGGGATAAGAACAGGAGTAGGCCGTTCAGCCCTCCCGAGCCTGCTCCATCATTTAATAAGGTCATCTGACACTCACAAAGCCCACTTTCCTGCCTTATCTCCATCGCCCTTAATTCCCCTAATGATTAGAAAACTATCGATCTAAGCTTTTATGGACCCGGCCTCCACAGCTTCCTGAGGTAAAGAATTCACCATTATTTGAGAGAATAAATTCTTCCTCAAATTCATCTTAAATAAGCACCACCTGATCCTGCAACTATGCCCCGTGATCTTACACTCCCAACATTTGAATCCCCTATGAACCTTATATGTTTCAATCATATCACCTCTCATTCTTCTGAACTCCAAGGTCTACAAGACCCAAGACCCAATCTGTTAAATCTTTCCTCATGGCAGTCCCTCCATAACTAGGATCATCCTAGTGAACCTCCTCTGCACTGCCTCAAATGATAATAAATATATAATTCCTTTAAGAAGGGGACCAAAACTATAGACAACATTTTAATTGTGGTTTCACTTGTATCTTGTACAGTTGCAGTCACATTACTTTTATACAGTACTCCAGCCTCCTAGTAATAAAAGCCAGCATTCCATTTGCCCTCACTATTACCTTGTGCATCTGTATGTTCATGAACAAGGACCTCAAGTCTCTTTGTGCTACAGCTTTCTGCTGTCTCTCTCCATTTACATAATAACCGCCTTCTCATTCTTTCTTCCAAAATGAACAACCTCACATTTTCCCACATTGAATTCCATTTGCCAATTTTCTGCCCACTCACTTAACCTGTCGTTATTTGTCTGTAAACCTTCTTTACGTCCTGTCTTCCCTCCCACCTTTGTATCCTCCACAACATCGGCCGGAGTAAACTGTTCCTTTCTACAAATCCTGAACTTCTGCTGTGAAGAACTGTATCCCAGCACTGATCCCTGTGACACTCCTTAGGCGACTGCTCTCCAACCGGAGAAATGCCCCCTTATCGCTACCGATGCTTCACAAAGACTGTTTTTAGTGCTGCTGATTGAAGTACAAATGTTATCCAGGACACAGGATATAATTCTCCTGCTCTTCTGTGAAATAGAGCCCTGGAATAATTTATTTGAGAGGGCAGATTGGGGTTATACCCTGGTCGCACTTGAACACTGGCACCACAGACAGTGTAGCACTCCACCTGTACCACAGTGGCGCATCAATCTTGGATCTTGTGCTCGGATGCTGGCGTGAAATTTCAAACCACAACCTTCTGACGCAGAGATGAGAGTACAGGTCAACTGCGACACAGCGATAAACAAAACAACAGTGAACAAAATAAACTTTCAGCCAATTTAAGAAATAAAATCTACGGCCATTCAGCAGAGCAAAGGGGTGCAGAGTTCAAATAATGAAGAGGATCCCATAGCTTTCAGTTCCCAACAGGCAGGTTCCGAACTTCATTGTGTCCCCAGGTTCTCCGAATTATTCAATAACTACAGTCTGGCAAGTAGCAATAACCCAGAGGTGAAACTTGCTTTTAAATTGAAGTGAATGGAACACCGAAAGTGATGGATGGGTGTTTGGAAATTGTTGTTGGTTGGCTCCCTGGTTTTAACCTCACAGTCGATGGACATGAACATTTTCCATTCACCCTTTGAGTAATCTCATTAAAGACTGCCCAATGTTTTGAGAATTGTTACGCCCAGGGTCGTGGCTTAAGGCAAAATTTTCCACATTCCCTGCACACCCCCCACCCCCCCCACCCCCCGGGCCCCCGCCCCCCCACGCCCCATCCCACCCGCTCCCCTCCCACCCAAATCCCCGTGGCATGTTTTCCGAAAGTAGTGGGCGGAATCTTCCCTTATCTTTTAACGGTTCCAGTGAGAAAACCCGAGGGAATCCCGCCGGCATTGTCGATGAGAAAAATCGCAGTATCCTCAGCTGCTTTAGAGAAAGCATTAGTACATGGAACATTGAACATACAGTGCAGAAGGAGGCCATTTGGCCCATCGAGTCCACACAGACCCACTTAAGCCCTCACGTCCACCGTATCCCCCTGACCCAATAACCCCTCCTAACCTTTTTTAGGCACTAAGGACAATTTAGCATGGCCAATCCAGTAACCTTGCATGGCTTTGGACTGTGGGAGGAAACCGGAGCACCCGGAGGAAACCCACGCAGACATGGGGAGAACGTGCAGACTCTGCACAGACACTGACCCAGCGGGGAATCGAATCCGGGACCCTGGTGCTGTGAAGCCACAGTGCTAGCCACTGTGCTACCTTGCTGCCCCATTCGCACGGGTTTTACGCCGTGGTGGTGGAGGTTCACCTCTGTTTTGCTCATCACGGCATCACGTTTTTTTTCTTTACTTGTTCATGGGGATGTGGGTCTTGCTGGCTGGGCCAGCATTTATTGCCCAACTCTGAGGGCATTAAAAAGACAACCACATTGCTGTGGGTCTGGAGTCACATGTAGGCCAGACCAGGTAAAGATGACAGATTTCCTTCCCTGAAGGATATTAGTGAACCCGAGGGGTTTTTACGACAATCGATAATCGTTTCATTGTCATCATTAGACTTTTAATTGCAGATTTTTATTTATTCCAAATTCCAACCATCTGCCGTGGTGGGACTGGAACCCGGGATTACCCCAGCCAGCACTAGCTTCAAGACCAAACGGTGGGAACGGCAGTCAGCAAGACGGCCCCACCATTCTCGGAGGGAGCCCTAACGAAGATGCTGGATAGGGTGGAGCAGAGACGTGGCACCCTCTCCCCTCGGAGGGGCAAGCAGCCTGCCAACAAGGTCATCAACCACACCAAAGAGGTGCCAGTGAGTACTAGTTCACGGCATAAGGGGAGGGGGCATCTGGTGCTTGAACAAGATGAAAGACCTTCTTTTTGCAGGCAGGGTAAGTTACTCTTCTCGTTTGCCACCAATCACACACCCATCACACTTTCACAGGGAGCTTACTCACAGCCAGCTCATGGGACTCCACCACTCCCACACATCCCCTTATCACCTCTGTAGCTCCTCTCCTCTTCACAATCCGCTCCCACTCACCAACCACCCATGCCAGGCATCATTACCATCTGACCCTGCGCACATCCTGCCGACACTCTCCACAGCTGTCCGATTGCAGGGACAAGCTTGCGCAGAATCAGCATGACCAGGCACAGCCAGCCGGTGTCACTTTGTTTGAAGAGCGATCCCATTTGGGAAGCGCGGTAGCACAAGTGGCTCGCACTGTGGCTTCACAACGCCAGGGTCCCAGGTTGAGAGTCCCTGCTGGGTCGCTGTCTGTGCGGAGTCTGCACGTTCTCCCCGAGTCTGCGTGAGTTTCCTCCGGGTACTCTAGTTTCTGTACTATATGTGCTGGCTGGTGAGGAGCAGGACTGCCCCTGTGCTGAGGGTGAGGTGAGGGCAAGAGAGAAAAGTAGAACCCTCTACATATCGATGCATGGCGCCAGCCTCACATGAGTTCAGTTTCTGCCCTCCTTATGCCTTTGCCATGCACTAACGCCACCTCGATTCCCTTGCAGGTCAATCCGTTGACAACCCGGCCCACCCTCTCGCCCTTTAGAGACGACAGACCCGAGAGACCCTGAGAGAAATATCTCAGAGAGTAGCATTGAAGAGACATTACAATCGTAACCCACATCCTCCGCCAGTGCAGATACTCGCACCTCAGTGAGGATAACTAGTCAGCAGGCTTCCGGATCACTCACTGGTGAGCACCTCACTGCTCATAATCTACAGCAGACGGAGGCAGAGACTTGCCAGGGATCCGGCACTTGGAGGGAACCCAGAGCTCAGGATTCTGCTCAGCTCTGGTCAGATGATGTGCTCCTGAGTTTGGTCGGATGATGTGCTCCTGCGATGTGCTCCTGGGTTCGGTCACTCCAAAGCTGCAGGAGCTACAAGGGCGAAGTATTGAATATCAGGAAGACAAATCAGCTTGCTCCTCGGACCGCAAGGCCGACTGGAGGAGTTCAGCTTCTTCTGTCCGAGGATATGGTGGCGTCACTCCAAGGCAGCCAAGCCAACACTGTGATCGTGGCGCTCGGAGTGGTGACCTTGGTGCAAGGCATGCACTCCATGGCGGGGAATGTCAACTCCATGGTGTAGGTCAAGCACTCCACAGCTGAGGGTGCGAGCTTCCTGGTGCAGGCCAGGGCTGGTTTAGCACACTGGGCTAAATAGCTGCCTTTTAAAGCAGACCAAGGCAGGCCAGCAGCACGATTCAATTCCCGTACCAGCCTCCCGAACAGGCGCCGGAATGGATCATCTGGTGCACAGCCTGGAGCCTGCCATCCAGGAGACCTTGGGGGAGTCCAGCACACCTGATTCCCCCGCCCCTATCCGTCCATCTGGCCCCGCACACCGAGGATGGAAGTACTATAACACCCATGCTACCCAAAAGCATTAATGGACTGTCCCGCCGTCTCTTCCACCCTTGCTGAACATTCAAACTGCACTGGCGTAACGCTTGCTGGCGCAGTTTACAACAACTTTGTGAAAACATGCACTTGGTGACCTCACCTCTGAGGGGGATACCGGAAGTGAGCGGGGAGGTCATCACTGCGTACCAGGGAGTAAAATGGAGAGGAGCTCCAGAGAAGAAGTGGGGGAACCAGCTAAGTCGTTCTTGGGGACGGGAGGGTGGATCAAGCCCCCGCTGTTTTGGGGGTTGCTGCTCTCAGGCCGATTATGGGCCTTTGTTATTGTGGTGCGCTTAGTCATCATTGGGTGTGGCACATGGTGGGGGAAGGGCATTAGTGTGCCCTTTGCACACCTCGGGTCATCTTTACAGGGGTTTAAACAATAGTTCCTGCGAGGGAACGCCTTTTTGGGGTGGCAGCTGGAAGTGGATGGGAGGGGGATCAGCGGATGAACACAGGGGCCGACGGAGAGGTGGGGTTCTGTGACACTCCAGGCCAGATCAGCAATGTGCGGGACGATGACACGGAGTGGTGATTTGTTCCGCGAGGGCAGAAGGACCCTGGCACAGGGAGCGTGACGACACCAGTCACACTCCTCCCCCACCCTCAGGCTGCAAGTGTCAGCTGGAGGGAATGAGCAGTGTGGATGGGCACTGCCAATGGTCCAGAAGGCCAGTCCATCAGGGATGTCATCATGGGTGGCTGGGTGTACAAGGTGGAAATCTTGTCTGATCCACTACCCATGAGAATATTTTCTTTATTAAACGGTCAACAGTAAGAAAGATTTGAAAATCAACGACGTAACATTCCACATATCAATGTGTGATGTGTTCCATGTGCCACTCTCCGTCCAGGCGCCGCAGCTGTGCAGGCCCCTCCCACACGACCCCATCTCACCGGAATCAAATCCTGGCAGCCACATACTCCACTGGGTCTCAAGATGCAGTTGAGCATCCTAGACGTCCAGCGTGCTTAACCCATGGTGACGTGCCAGTTACATGCAGCACTCGCCGCACCAGCAACTAAAGCATCAGCAATCTGCAAAAGCATTTCTTCAGCAGCCTCAGCAGGTGGCCCGTTCGGATCAATGTCGCGCACCAGGTCCCGCAGCATCTTCTTGCTTCAAACCGGATTGCCTTCTGGACTCATGTATCCCTCTCAGCCCGGTGTTCCTGGACCCAGTTATCTGAGAAAGAATTGCCCTACTTTCCGGCGACAGAAAAGGAAGGAAACAGCAACAGCATCCTGCAGCCACCAGCAGGAGCTAGCAGCAAACACACCTTGCAACTGTGAAGCACTCTCACAGAGCTGGGGGAATGCAGGTTAAAGTAAAGGATCAAGTTGAGTGTAATCTGAAGTCTTGAAATAAATCAGATGACCCCCACCTGAAACCACTTCCCCAATAACATCATGACTCTTCATTGATGAGTCAATTAAGACCATTAAGTCATTGTTGTAATGCATGATTCTGCCCTTGATTGGCACCCGCTAGTTAACCCTTTGAAGATCTAAAGGTCCTTAGTTCAATCCCAAGTTTTGACACAAAGACACACATTGACTTTCTTTTCTCCATCTGCCAAGTTGAGTTGAATTTTGCTGTTCCCTAGTTAGGATTCGGTACTTTCACCACCGTGGCCGAGGTTCGATTCCCAGTCAGAAAAATTTATTTCATACATTGATTCAAATTGCCTAATAATTGTCAGATCAGATTTGAAGCTGCAAGTTAATGATTTAGATCAATATCGTTGGGAACGGAGCACCCCAGGCGTTGAACTCCATGTCTTGCGCTCATTTCTTGACAAGAGAGAGGCGACACTGGTTTAGCTCCCAATACAAAGGGCAAAGGTTACAGAGCACAGCAGGTACTCAATCTGTGTTTTAGCCCACTGAATTACCGGGGGCAAGGTCACACATGGTGGGGGCTCGGAAGCGACATACTGGAAACGGGTCTGGCTGAGGAGAATGAAATAACTCCAGATGATGGAGAAGCAGTGCCGGCGACGACTGGGTGTCTGACATGTGGGACGGTGAACCACCTGTGCCAGGTCATGCAGGAGTTGGTACCACATGGCTGGGAAGTCACCCGTGGCCTGAGGGCCTGAAGCTCACAGCTTCAATTGACTTTCAAATGAGATCTTCATTTGGGCTCCATAGGTGACCTCTGCGGCATCTCCCATTTGCCGCACCTAAGTGCACAATGGAGGTGACTGATGTGCTCGTTGTGAGGACTCAAGGACTCATAATGACCGGGAGCAGGCTAGCCAGCATCCCAGGGTCATGGGCTTTACCCACTTAGCTGGCTTTCCCCAAATGCAGGTTATTATGGGATCTGTGTTTCCCATGGCAGCATGGCTGCCTGTCATCAACCGCAAGGGATTCCACTCCTTCAATGCGCAGGTTGTCTGCAACAGGGTCAAGTACATCATGCGTGTGCGTCGCCATTTACCAGGACAAGTCCATGATAGCTACATTCTAGGCAACTCTCAGATCCCGGCGATCTTCAAGGAAGGTGGAAGATTTGCTCCTCAGGGACAGGAGATCCTTCCTCGGGAGGTGGCTGAAGACCCCAGTGTGGGAGCCACAAACTGCAGCTGAGACCCTGCAGCGAGGCTCATGTGTGCTGGCAGAGAAGGCGATCAACCTGCTGAAGGAGTGGTTCCGGTGATTGGACTGATCAGAGGGATCCTTCCAGCACAACTCCCAGGGGGTTTTGTATGTCATCGTGGTGTGCTATTCCCTCCATACGCTGGCACTGCCAAAGGGCGAGGAGCTGTATGAGGAGATGGAGGACTTTCACAACTCCTCAGATGAGGAGGGCATCCAGGAGAACATCCAGCAAGGAGCAACACCCAGAGAAGGCTGAGGAATGGTTCGGGAAATGGCCAGGGACCAAATGGGGTGCAGAGTTTGGGATGCCTCTCACTTTGGAGAGAACCAGGACCAAGGTGGCCAGATATGTCTCCCCATGGGGGCTGTTATTTGCTTGCCCACGTGCTTCGAGCGGGACATTAACTCGTAGGTCGTTCCTTTCATGGGCAGGGTGCAAAAGTCCAATAACCAGATGCTGGAGGAGAATGATGATGACTTACAGGGAGGACAGAGCAATAGTCCTCATATGTCCGGTGAATGTTTGACTCTTGCTTCACAGAAACCTGAGCGCAACCCACCACTGAACAGGGTGGTCTGTGGGCGATGAGATGCTGAATGACACACCTCTGCTAGTGCCACTACCTCCGAGGTTAGGGGTGCCAGTGTAGCTCTGGACATATTGTGCAGGTGGACCGACTCACAGAAGCTTCCAGACGATGGCTTCCTCATGATAATGAATGCTTCTCCACACATGAAAGGCCTGGGTAGGGGTGGGTTGGGCTGGGGTAGTCGGGCGGTGATAGCCATGATCAGGATTATATCAGCGTGACTGCGCTGTTACAGTGAGAGTGCAGGGACAATCATTGAACTATCATCCTCTCTCATAGGAGACTGAGGGTGCACTAATGTTGCACTTCCAGCCTAAATGTGGGGTTTTGCTGTGCATGCTGCAATGAAATGAAAGTGGGGAGGCACTTTCAGGGTAAGCATAGCGTGGCACTTAATACATTAGATGGTGCTTACGTCTGTGGTCAATATCTCATCGTGCCTAAACTCACCCCTGCCCAAACTGCGACTCCAACCTCTTTGCCCTCCTTGCCCGCCTGCCCGCTGTTTCCACAAGATCCACAGCTCAGGATGAGGTGGCCTGCCGTCTGCCGTACCCTGTTGCCCGTGATGACCTTGGCAGACATCTCCCCTCGATGCTGGTATACTATTGAGGAAGTTGACCTTCCTGGGCGGGATCCTCGATCTGCCACATGCGGCGGGCGTGGAACATTCCGGTGGCGCCAATGTCTGCCGATTTGCGCGGCTCACCCGTTCCGTCGGCGGGGAACCCATTCCCAATCAGCGGGACCGGAAGATCTCGCCAGCGGGAAGGGCTGGAAGACCCTGCCCCCAGGCTCGGTGACCTGAAATGTCAAATTAATGTTGAACTAATGCCACTCGGCCCTCTGTGCCTGTGCCAGGTCTTTGAAAGTGCTATTCAATTAGTCCCACTCCCTTGACCTTTCCCCAAAACCCTATTTTTTTTCTTTTTGAGTATTTATCCAATACCCTTTTGAACGTTATTGTCGAAGAGGCTACCATTACACCTTCAGGCAATGTATACCAGATCATTAAAAAAATTGCTGCATTAAAAAAGAAAATTCTCCTCATCTTGCTTCTGGATATTTTGCCAATTACCCTGGATCTTCAATTGAATTAATTTCAATTTTAAATTTAAAAAAAAATAAGGGGCCCAAGAGGCGGAATCATTCAGATCCGAAATTAATCAAAGAAATTCCCGACCACGTGACCAAGTTAACAGTTTTGGCAAGAGAACACAGGGGGCTTAAACCGTATAGCACCCAAAAATGGGTGCTGGGATCAAGGTCAATGATTAACATATACCCAGCGATTGCAAAGTAGGCAGCATGCTAACTATTTAAACCACTGGAAGCAGATAGTCAACCTTGCAACGCAAGGAGTCTAGCCCTAAGGACAGAGATGCAGTGTCGCATGGAGCGCACTGACCTGGCAGAATTGGTCAAGGTTAGTGAATTCAATTTCAAATGTCCTATCTGCCTGCACCTCAAATCACCATGCCCCCCTTCACTCGCCGACCAGGAATCTCTATCAGTCAGACATCGTACCTAACATTCATCTGCCTCACCCTCACATAATGAACGCAAGCCTCACGTCCCCGTCTCACAGTTTGAAGACACTTCAAACCAGGACAACCACATGACTCAAACATATTGCATGACATGTAGTGACGTATATTCCTCTGTCTTGCAGAAGAAGGTGGCACAAAAGGACAGCAGGGGGTAACCGGTATAGGGAGAGGCTGGTTTACACATCCTAACCTCCATGGAGGAAATGGTGCTGTCCATTATTGGGATGTCCATTAGTGAGGCTGTGGCCTGTGGCTGGACCAAACCATCGAAGACCAAATCCTCCTTCCCACATCCCACACTCTCTTCTGACTTGCAAGCTGGAAATGGCGTCACCTTCTTTCTTGACTCTGGATTGTCGTGTGCAAAGGAACTTTCGACCTGCGGTAACTCATCTGCTAGTTGTTGAGGGAGGGGAATCACTAATATGGAGCAAGTTTAGCATTAGCACCCGCAAAACAATGTACATGGAATCAATGGTATCCTTCACTGTGTGGAAACTGCTATCCTACTGAAGCGATGTGCTTTCTACATTGCTTGTGTCCAGCAAAGGAGAATAACATGTAATTAGTTCCCTTTGAATAGAGACCCTTCCTTATGCAACTGTGGCAAGCAAACTGCTAAATATTGTAAATAATTCCAATTCCAGCCTGCTGTGAGTCAGATTCTCGCCCTGCTCCGAGGTTTCCATTATCGCTGCAGTACATATCTGAAACGTGAGTTTCAATGAAAAAAATCTCACATATTATTCTTTGCTGAAGTTCTAGTCAGAGAATTTCTCCCTGAACACCCTGCGTGGATATGGTCTCAGCTGAGAGCCCTTCTGCCTCTCCTCCTCCTTCTTTCAGCTTGTCCTGCTCTGTATGGCCTCTGCTCATTCTCCCAGTCATACTTCATTCCAATGTGAATACTTTCTCGTGTACCCATGTCTGAGAGGAATTGGTTTGCAGAGTAACAGTGGAGTCAGCAAAAACTCACCACGCTATTCCCTCTAGCCTTTTGCAAGTTGAAAGAGTTGTAAAAAGCACCAAATACCTATTGAGTATTTGTGATGGATATCAAGCTCCCCTGCTAGTGGGTTTGAAGGAGAGGAGTAAAATTCAATATGTGTGGCCTTCAGCTGCCTGGCAAATTTACCTCAGATTTTACAGGGGGTTTGTGGGAGAGAAGTAGGGTGACTCATTTTCTCATAGGCTAATTGATGCCCTTATGCAGCCAGTTAATAGACACTTAAGATTCTCATCCTGCTGTCACCGATATTTTACCAGCCGTGAATGGAGGCCCATACCATGTGGAAAAGCCCGCACAGCTCCCATTTAGCACTGCTGGGACTACAAAGCCGCCGGCCATCCAATTGACCAATAGCTCATTGAGGTGGGGATTTCACCACCCCGAGATACTGGTGGAAGTCTCACTCTAAAGCAATTAATGTGTTAAATTGCTTCGCGCAGGAGTAGAGATCAGGGGTGGGCTCGACCTCAGCTCTTTAGTCAGAGGGGCAGGGCTCACTCATCCCGTGAATTCCATCCCTTAGCAACAGCCTGAAGGAATCAACTAATCTCTAAGAACATAAGAAATGGTAGCAATGTTAGCATTTTGAATCTGTTTCATCGATCAACATGACCCTGGGCTGGATTCTCCCAAAATGGGACTATGTCCCCACGCCGGCGTAGAAACGCTCGAGTTTTACTCTATAGATTCCTGCAAAAAAGTGCAGCTAATTTAACGCCCTGCAGGGGGCTAGCAAGGACCCCCAGAGTAATTCACGCAGCTTTAGTTGGGCCCCCGCACCTCCGGTTTTGAGCCCGCGCCTGCGCACGGCGGCGGCCTCCAGTGGTTGCACTGAGCACCATGGCGGACTTGGACCGCGGAGGCAGACTGAAAAATTAGACCCCCCCGATCAGCCACGCACCCCAGGATCTGACCGCGCGGATCTTAACCCCGGCCACCTTAAGGCTGCCCCCCCCCCCCCCCCAACCAGGGCAGCCAAGGACTAAGTCCACAGCCGCCACACCAGCATCCCGACCGGCAATAACTGGTGTGTTCCACGCCGTCGGGGACTCAGCCGGTCGGAAACGGAGGATTACTGGGCTGGCCTCTGACAATGGGCCTGCAGCCGCACGAGTCCCGGAGAATCCGCGGACCGGTGCCGGGCCCAAATCTCCGCCCCCTGTGCCGAACACGATTACGGCGCAGGACTGCGGAGAATCCAGCCCCCTGTTTCTCAACTCCAGCTTCCCACAGTATCCCTGTATCTCTCAATTTCCTTTGTACCAAAAATGGATACATTTGTATGTATTGATAGATACATTTTTATGTATCAATTTTGAATATGTGTAATTAATGATCATTTTTAAAATGGGTGTGCTGGGCGAAAGGTGGGGGCGGGGGGGGGGGGGGGGGGGCTGGTGGCACAGCACTCTGGTACCCTTCCTGCTGCTGAATACATTTTCAGCTGGGCAGGTTAACAGAACATATTCGCTGAAGCATCGTCCTCCAAGATGGCATTATTGGCATAATTCAGCATTGCGCACAAATTGACTCCATGATATAAATGCAATCCAAAATAAATGAACACATTCTGCTATTTTGTTCTCAGACAATGCTGACCTTTGTTCTGCTATTCACATCTGTTCTGGACAAATTCTTTGTTTCTTTAGCACTGTTAATACCGCTCCCTCTGCCATTGTTTCCATATCATTTGTGTCATCTCATCTCCCTTGCCCTCGAACTCATTCCTAACCTTTTCTTTTGCTCCACCTGATCCTCCACCATTTGTTCAACGACATGAAACCCATCACATTCTAGCGTCTCTTCAGTTCTGAGGAAGAGCTCTTTAACTCTGTTCCTCTCTCCACCGATGCTGCCAGACCTGCTGAGTTTTTCCAATACCTGTTTTTTTTAAGTCATACCATGACCTGCTAATAGCAGGTATTCCCTGCGCGTCCCAACACTCTCATAAGACCATAAGACATAGGAGCAGAATTAGGCCATTTTGCCCATTGAGTCTGCTCCACCATTCAATCATGGCTGATATGTTTCTCATCCCCATTCTCCTGCCTTCTCCCCATGACCCCTGATCCCCTTATTAATCAAGAACCTATTGATCTCTGTCTTAAAGAAACTCAGTGATTTCGCCTCCACAGACATCTGCGGCAAAGAGTTCCACAGATTCACTACCCTTTGGCTGAAGAAATTCCTCCTCATCTCAGTTTCAAAGGATCGTCCCCTCAGTCTGAGGCTGTGCCTTCAGGTTCTAGTTTTTCCTACAAGTGGAAACATCCTCTACACGTCCACTCTGTCTAGGCCTCTCAGTTTCCTGTAAGTTTCAATAAGATCCCCCCTCATCCTTCTAAACTCCAGCGAGTATAGACCCAGAGTACAGACCGTTCCTCATATGACAAGCTCTTCATTCCAAGGATCATTCTTGTGAACCTCCTCTGGACCCTTTCCAAGGCCAACACATCCTTCCTCAGATACGAGGCCCAAAACTGCTCACAATATTCCAAATCAGGTCTGACCAGAGTCTTGGACAGCCTCAGAAGTACACCCTCTCACCAGGATGGCATTCAGCACAATTCACCCTACAACTGCATGTGTGTACCACCAATGCCATTTTGAAGCTTTAGGGATACTGTGACTGCTGAAAGAATAAGCATCAATTAACCTAATTTCTTGTCACTTCTGTCGATCCAGCCCAACCCATTGCATTCACTTAGTTCATTTCTAAATAACCCTGAAGCTTAATTGCTAACAAATATCTGGCTAGTTTCTCCTTGAAATACATTATGGTTTCTTATTTTTTGCCATTTGTGCTGGCATTTGACCCCACATATTTACCACCCGTTTACTTCCTGCATCGCCTGTCACCCGAATGTGTGAACATGCCTCTTTGTGCTGAAAGTTTGCTAACGGCAGAGAAACAAATTACTTTGACCCCATTTTCTAAAACTTCCATAATTTTCAATCGGTCCATCATATTCCTTTTCAGTCTTCCTCTTCTGAAGAGATTAGAGGTTGGGTAGAGTCATACTTCCCTTGTATACAATTTTCTTAATTTCTAGCTAGTCCTTTTCTGTGGCAGTTCAAATTTCGGAATATTCTGTGTGAAATTGGGGCCCAAATCTCATAAGACCATAAGACAACGGAGCAGAATTAAGCACTGCAGATGTATCTCACAGGACCAAATAGAAGTTTAAAACAACATCTTCATATTCGTGCATTGTACATTTTGCCACCTATTGGAACATTTTCTTTGCTTTTCTGTTAGCAGCCTGTAGATGTTGCGGCAATGGAGATTTTAAAGGCAAGCCCTCTCAAAACCCAAGATCTCTATGCTGCTGAAACACATACCAATTTACCACATTCTCCACATCAACCTTTTCTCCACAAATTCCATCTCCGCACATTTCCCCGGACTAAATTGCACCTGCTATTTCTCTACCCACCACTTGAGCTTGTCAAGATCATTTTGAATTTGCGCACATTGATATTCATCGCTTGCCACTATTCCCAATTTAGTATCAACTGCAAGCGTGGACAGCTTGGACACAATTCCTTTCCCTAAATCATTTATAAATGTTATAAATAAAGTGCCTCCAACGCTGAATCTTGTGGGACCCCAGTACTAACCAGCTGTCAAATAAATATCTGCCCAGAAACCAGTATTCATTGTTGTCTACCGAACAATGATTTGCCAATCAAATTTGAATAGATTCCCATCTATTCCACGTGCCTGGACCTTATAGAGGAGTCTATTATGTGATATAGTATCAAATGCCTTCCTGAATCAAGGCAGATAATACCCACAATCTCTACCCTTTTCACTCAGTCTGTCATGCCCCCAGAGAACTCCAATAAATTGATTCCAATAAATAAAGCATGAGCTCAAACCTCTCAAACGATGCAGTCTGTCTTAGACCCCTCAAGATGCTCGTTTTTGTTATCCACCATAATACTTGCAGTGGCTCTATTTAATGGCCCACCTCTCCTACCTCTTGTGAAGATGGGAATCACGGCCGGGATTCTCTGAGCCTGGGGCCGAGCCGGAGAATCACCGCGACCGGCGCGAATCGCACTACGCCGCCCCGACGCCGGGACGCGATTCTTCGGAGAGCGGAGAATTGGCACTGTTGGCGCTTGCATGGTCGGCTGCCACCCCTGGCGATTCTCCGCCCAGGATGGGCCATGCGGCAGTACCAAAAAACCTGAGACCCGCCAGCGCCGTTCTAACCTGAACTTACCTGGCGGGACCTCGGCGTGGAAGAATCCGGAGCGGCCTGTGGGGGGAAGGGGGGGACTCCGCTGTGGCCTGGCCCGCGATCGGGGGTCACCGGTCGGCGGGCTGGGGGCCTCCTTTGTTCCGCGCCAGCCCCTGTAGCCCTACGCCATGCTGGGAGACACCGCGCATGTGTGGAAATCGCGCCGGTCCCATTGCGCATGCGCGGACCTGCGCCGCCCATCTGATACCGGGACCGGCAGCTGGAGCGGCGTGGGTAGCTTCAGGGCCATGCTGGCCCCTTGTAGGGGTCAGAATTGCTGATCCTGAGGCCATGTTGACGCCTTCGGGAAACACAACATTGTTTACCACGGCGTCAACACTTAGCCTCAGGATCAGAGAATCCCGCCCCACATTTTCTATTCTGCAACCTGGAATTTGGCCTGTGTCCCAGAAATCCTGACAAATATTGGCAATGGGATCCACAGTCATATAGGCTGACTGCTTCAGAACCCTGCGACAGAAGCCATCAGAGCAGGAGCCTTGTCTGATTTAACAACCTCCATGATCCTCTTGAGACTACAATTCCTTGAGTCTCAATAGTTTACTCCCCAATCTGTTATTTCTCCCACAAGGTAAATTGTAGAATTGTGGAATTATACAGCATAAAGGTAGGGTGTTCGGTCCATCATGCCCCTTCTAGCTCTTTGCTAGAACTATACAACTCCCTGTATCAACTCTCCCCTGCTCTTTGCCCATGGCCACGCAAGGATTTTCCATTCAAGTATTTATCCAATTCTTCTTGGAAAGTTATAACTCAATTAGCTTCTTTCTTCGTTTCAGGCAGCGTAGTGTAATCCGGATCGCAGCAATTTGCTCAGTAAAACAAAGGGAAGAATTTTAGGGTGACCTCATGGTCAGTTTACAGGAGGGGGAGTTCCATAAACCTCTCCAAATGGGCTAAACAATGATCTGCTGCCCGTCCCAAACTCTCCGCAGATTTATTGGGTTCAGATGAGGCCACTGCTGCTCTGCCTGCTCTCTGAGGCCCTTAAGTGGGCAATTAAGGACCACGTAAGGGCTGTTTCACACCAGTCTTCACTTCTGAGACTGGCGGGAGTTCTCAGAGGTGGAGGGGAGCGGGAAGTCCAGTAAATAACCCCACTTGGACCGCAGGCGAGGTGAGCACCTTTCAATGGCCTTCTTTCCACACTGAGTTCTTGAATGACCATAACCTCTAACAAAGTCTGCCCACTATAGGTATTCTCTCCCACCTACCCACCACTACCCTCTGCTGCCCCATACCCTACTCTTTAAGACTTCCACCCCTTTCTCCACACTTCCATGGGCCTAACCACACCACCCGAACCATGACCACTTGCCTGGTCCTGGACTCCTGGTCGTTGTACCTGGGGACTACTTATAGTCTCAGTCATGACACTTTGACTAACACTGCTGGGGTAACAGAGCTGCCTGCCAATCAGATAGGCAATCAGATCACTGAGGCGGGATTACTTCCTGAGAGAGGGGCCAAAGTCCCCCACTTCGGCCAATTAACACTCCCTACAGCATTAATTGGCCCCAGGGTAGCAGGTATCAGTTGAGCTGCATTCCATCCGAAACTCCCCCATCTGAAAGGTCCTGTGCAAAGTTCCTGCATGCCAATGTTGGTTCCTTTGGCAGTCATTTTAAATCAATGTCCTCTGGACATTTCTGCCACTGGAAACAGTTTCACCTTAATGCTCTGTTCTCATCAGTCATTATTTTGAACCCCTCCATCAATCCTAACTCTCCTAACTCTCTCTGTTCTAAGGAGGACGATATCAAATTACCCAGTCTCTCCACACGACCAAAGTCACTCAGCCCTAGTGCCATTCGCAGTTAATTTTGCAACTGGTTTGTGATGCATCACCTTATGGGGTGAGAGCAGTTGTTTCTCACATCATTCCTAAATGTTGTAGAGAAGCCAATAGCGTTTGTGTCAAAATCCTTGAATAAAGCAGAAATGAACTATGCACAGATAAGGAAGGAAACTCTCGGAAGAAGCTTTTGGAATCACATGTTTTTTTCCAAGACCTCTACTTTGCTAGTAGGTCATCAACCATTGACAATGATATTGGGACCACACACTGGTATTCCACCTCCAGCAACGAGCCAGATGAAGAGATGGGCGTTGCTGTTATCAGCACAAACACATAATATCGGCACTCAAATCTCCATGGGAACACTGATGGACTCTCCAGATTACCTTTACCTAATCAGTCGTCAATGAATCGTTGACGTGGTCATATTTTCTATTTGAAAGAAGTCAATAGCACTCTTGTAACCACAGGACAAGTTAAGAAGTATACCAGAAATAATTCACTGCTGTCAGAAGTTATGGATCTGATACCTCATGGCAAGACCATGGATGCAAACCTAGATTTGAAGCCCTAAGATGCCAAAGACCCGAGCTATCCGTACAGGCTGGGTTGTCTCCTCCGGGGAAGGTGGGTCATCATTCCACCATTGTTAAGGGAGCATTTCCTAAACCAACTTCATTAAGTTTATTCAGGGATAGTAAAGATGATGGAGGTAGCCATAAGCTATTTTTGTTGGCCAGAGCTCGATAGCTAAATTGAGGAGAAGATGGGTACGTGTTCGGCTTGAGCAAAGGTTCAAAACCTGCCACCATTACCGCCATTGCACCCATGGGAATGACCAGAAGTGCCATGGTGAAGAGTTCATGCAGATTATGTCAGACCAATCAAAGGGTAATTGTTTATCATTGTAACAGATGAACACTCAAAGTGGCCAGAAGTTGCCATTATGAAGAGTACGTCCTCGGAAAGAACAATAGGAAGACTGGGTGAAATTTTTTGCAAGATTCGGTGACCCTAAACAACTTGTTAGTGACAATCAACCACAGTTCATTTCACAAGAGTTCACAAATTATCTGAAGAAGAATGAAATCCAACACATCCAATTCACACCACACCCTGTCACCAATGGGTTGGCTGAAAGGTTTGTTCAGACAATGAAGCATTCATTAAAGGTAACTTGTGAGCAAGGATCATTGACTAAGCTAATTCCTGATGACCTGCAGGAATATAACACACACAATAACCCAAAGTTATCAGGCATTAATCATGGTAAATTGTCAGTTATGCACAGTGTTTTATCTGCTGAAGCCACCTCAGACAAAATAGATGGTTAAGAGGAAACAACAGAGGCAGGTTTTGAGTCCTGAAAACAGGACTAACCGCCGTGCTTTTTCAGAATGGTCAAGAAGTATTGGCAAGGAGCTATACCACCAGTGAGAAGTGGATACCTGCCATAATCTCAGCACAGAGAGGGCGACTTTCCGCCACCATTCAAACTTGGGATTATGTCGTGTGGAGAAGACATGCTATCCATCTTTGAGCAACTAGGACTCGTTTGCCAGAGGCATAGTCACTGAGAGCCCTCAACAAACTGTGCCAAGTGAAAACCTACACATTCGTGAGAAGCTGACAATGCCAGAAGCGACTCTGGAAGACAGTACCCCAGTTGAGGACACTTCACTTCAACACCAAGTCAACACCAAGTCAATCGACTCTGATTGAGACAACTATGGCCAACGCCCATATTAAATCGCAAACAACAGAGGTTGCAGTCAACACCAAAACGCTGATGCCTGAGGTTCACTGACAACCAGGCAGAAATTCACATCCTCTGAAACGTCTAACACATTGACTTGTGTTTATTAATTATTTGGATTGTAAATTTTGATTGCTAACATTTTATTGTAATTCTTTGCAGGAACCTAAAATGTAAAGGGGGAGGAAAGTGTTGTTTATGCATGTTTGTTCCTGTTGGATCAAGGTCCCTTAAAGAATCCGATCATGTGATGTGTCAGCGATGTCATTGGCCGTTTGCGTGGGAAACTGGGCAGCTTATCTTTACAGTCTGTTGAATACACACTGTAGTAATCCATGGGAGGCAGTTCCGTCACCACACCAATATTTATTTACAATAACAATATTACAGGAGCAGCTACAAACAGTGCTGCTAACTGTCCAGTCAACTTAAGACTGGCTCACAAAGCCTACACAGGTGATTATATGGGCCCCCTCAATGAGCTATCATTGAGGGAGCTCATATTCCAATTGCCAACCAATAAAGCCAATTGGAGTTCATTACACACACCTTTCCAATAAAGCACTTGTTTGTTTGTACCTTCATGGTCTGTAAGCCTATCCTTTAAAAATACCACAGCAGGCATAGCCATTGGAAACTCCTCACTCAGTAGAATAGAGCCACCCACAAATGGTTTGGAACACATATTGTCCATCTGGCTATCTGTCACTCCGCGGCCAGTACACCCGCTCAGCATTAATGTCCAGCACTCTGTTATTCACCTGAAGTTGAAGACCAGTTCTATGAGGAACTCCACAACATCATCAGCAGCTTCCGTAACATTGAACTTCTGTTGCTGCTGGGGGAGCTTTTACACCAGCCTCGGGACCAACCAGGTCCCACAGCCCTCGTACTTCGGACGTCATGCCATTGGAAGGATGCACAAGAATGGACAGAGACCACTGAGGTTGTGTGTTTACCACAGCCACTGTGTTGCCAATTTGTTCCTTCAAACCAAATCCTGACGCCAGATTTCATGGAGGATCCGAGATTATGCCGATGGTACCAGCTGAGTCCCACTACCATCAGGAGAGCCATTATAAACAGGGTTCTGATCACAAGCATCCATAGTGCAGACTGTCACACTGAACACTCCCTGGTGTGCAGCACATTAGACTCCAATCAAAGAAGATACATCATTCCAAGCAAAGTGGTCACCTGCACTTCAACACTACCAGATTTTCTCATCCACCACTGTAACAAGAGTTCACAATTCTCTTCAACAAGCCCTTCAAAACACCCTAGTAGGGGATGCAGAGACAAGTGGGCCACATAACAGAGGTGTGGGGCTGGATTCACCGCAGGCCGACGCCGTAATCACGGCCAGCGCCAGAGCGGAGAATCCACTTTGACGCTGAAATCGGGCCCGGCGCCATTATGGCGATTCTCCAAGCACCGAAAATCGGCGTCACCGTGAAATACACCGCGCCCTGCGGGGGGGGGGGGGGGGGGGGGGCATTGCCAGAGGACCACTCAGCAAACCTATGCTCCCGACTGGCCGAGTTCACGTCGGCGTGAGACTAACCACCCATTGCCGGTCGTGATGCTCGTGTGGTGGCTGCAGACTCAGTCCGCGGCCGCCCTGGTCGAGGACGGGCAGATCGGAGACCAGGGGGGTCTTATAGGCAGCCGGGGATTAAATGTGCGGGGGTTGAGGCTCTGGCGCATGACCAATCGGGGGGAGGCCTCTTTCTTCGGTCTGGCTCCATGGTCCAAGTCCGCCATGCAGCATGGTGCAGCCGATGGAGGTCGCCGCTGTGCGCACGCGTGGCCCCTGACCCGGATGTGCGAGAGCCCGTACCTGCGGCAAAAGCCGTGAGATTGACTCTGGGTCCCTGCTCGCTCCCTGCAGGGCTCAGAATTCATTTAAGTTTTTTCAAGGAATTTTGGGCGTAAAACTCCACCGTTTTTACACCGGCGTGGAGACTGAGTCTCATTGTGGGAGAATCCAACCAGTGATCAATAACTCAGCATTGACTAATTTTGGCAAGTTCAAGAAGCTGAATATAGACTGGTTTCAATCTTGTTTGTCACTGCCTCCACCTTCACTGGACCCAAATCTATGCTGTACTCACCAGATGGTGACCCAGAACCTGCTCTAAAACTCGGTACCACCATAATGTGTGTCTCTGCACTGCTCGAGGCTGCGGTTAAACACGGTGACTGCTCAACATCAGGACATTCATCCAGGGCAACCCAGGAGGCTGGGATTGATGGGCTGACTGTCGATCTCATAGAATCATAGAATTTACAGTGCAGAAGGAGGCCATTCAGCCCATCGAGTCTGCACCGGCACTTGGAAAGAGCACCCTACTCAAGCCCACACCTCCAACCTACCCGTGTAAACCCACCCAACCTTTTTTTTTGGGACACGAAGGGCAATTTACCACGGCCAACCTACCTAACCTGCACATCTTTGGACTGTGAGAGGAAACTGGAGCATCCGGAGGAAACCCACAGAGACACGGGGGGAACGTGCCGACTCCGCACAGTCAGTGACCCAAGCCACGAACCGAACCTGGGACCCTGGAGCTCTGAAACAACAGTGCTAACCACTATGCTACCGTGACACCCTGCTTCCTCCTTTTCTTTTGCCGGTGGCTATAATGGAGGCGAGATAATTAATGGTTGACTTCATAGTCTCCCACATTAAAGAGCACTCGCGGTTTTGGTGGATGAGCAAAGACGAGTAGGGGGGAGCCCCACTTGCTTGTTGGGAGACACCAATCTCGCCTTGGGTGCAGGTCTTTGCCAGCCAGGTCTGCTGCCTGCTCCTCGAAATGGGTGGGTATCCTGAACTCTGGCATCCCTCATCCTGTCGGGATCTCTCCCTGTTGTTGTGGGTGATATGTCTTTTTGCTTAAAGACAAGTCAATAGGCTGTGAGCAGCGCAGTTGGCAAAGTAGATGATAAGCTTGCCTGCCTTCAGGTGTGCTGAAGAGGTGACCTGTGCAGGATGTGACAAGAGATGTAAATGTGCGTGTGAGTAGAATCATTGATGATGTCCTCTGGGCTGATAATGTGGGCACAGTAAGAAGTCTTACAATACCAGGATAAAGTCCAACAGATTTGTTTAAAATCACTAGCTTTTGGAGGACTGCTCCTTCCTCAGGTGAATGAAGAGGTAGGTTCCAGAAACATATAGACAAAGTCAAAGATGCAAGACAATGCTTTGAATGCGAGCATTTGTCTACCTCATGCGCTGCAGGAATGGATGCCCCGAAGCATGGTACATTGGCGAGATCACGGAGATGCTGCAACAACGGACATCGTGCAACAATCGCCAGGCAGGAATGTTCCCTTCCAGTCGGGGAACACTTCAGCAGTCAAGGGCATTTAGCCTCTGATCTCCGGGTAAGCTTTCTCTAAGGCGGCCTTCGGGATGTGCGACAATGCAAAATCGCTGAGAAGAAACTGATAGCCAAGTTCCGCACACATGAGTACGGCCTCAATCGGGATCTTCGATTCATGTTGCATTACATTCACCCCCCACCATCTGGCCTGGGCTTGCGAAATCCTACCAACTGTCCTGACTTGAGACAATTCACACCTCTTTAACCTGGGGTTACCCCTCTCTCTGGATCTGTAAAGACTTAATTACATGCAAATGCTCGCATTCAAAGCATTGTCTTGCATCTTTGATTTTGTCGATATACGTGTTTCTGGAACATGCCTCTTCATTCACCTGATGAAGAAGCAGTGCTTCGAAACCTAGTGATTTTAAACAAACCTGCTGGACTTTAACCTGGTGTTCTAAGACTTCTTATTGCGCTCACCCCAGTCCAACGTCGGCATCTCAACATCCTGATAATGTGGGAGGTCCTTACAGAGGGTACCCTCGAATGCCTGCTGACCTTACGACAGTGTTTGAGTTGAGATCGAAGAAAAGCTTTGCTTACCCTTGTTAAGTTAAGGGTTAAGAGACATTCCAATTAGTTATCTCATTTATGTTAAGTACCCAATAATTGATAAATTACCAATATGCAAATGGGCTTCAGGTGGCCTTTGTGTCAGGTGATGTTATGTTAGAGTTTTGTGCAGAGTCTGTTGGAGAAAATGAAAGGTGTTTGTGGAAAAGGAGCAGAACCTTTGTCTTTTTATACAACAGCAGCTAAATGTATAACAAATGGTGGCAGAGGATGGTTGCTGTGCAAATGTGAAGGGTTGAAAGATACAACTTTTCCAGACCAATCCAAGGAGTGAGTGAGAAGAAAACAGAAAGATATATGGCAGAACCTAGGATAAAGATGGCTGGATATGACTACCCCCACCCCTTATTTCTGAAAGGAGATCGTACGATCAATGGAGAAGTGCAGTAGTTATGTGGACTAAGGTAACTGCCTTGGGAAAGAGAAATCAAGGTATGGCATTGGCGTTTTCTCTACCTTATGACAGTAAATCCTGGAGCAAAGTGTTTTCTGAGCTAGAATTAGAAGAGATAGACTCAGAAGAAGGTCTGCAGACTCTATTATATTACTTGGATAAGATTTATAAGAAGGACAACCTGTTAAGAGTGTGTGAAGCATGGTCGACTTTTGATAGGTTCTGGAAAATTTAGGATTTCTCCACCGAAGACTATATAATGGAATTTGGCAGATTGCATAAAAGGCTGCAGAAACACAACCTGGAATTTCCACAGTCTGTGTTGGCCTTTAAATTACTTGACTGTGCTAGAGTGAGTAACATGGATAGGCTCCTGGTTTTGACAGGAGTTCAGTTTGCGGATAAGGATACCTTATTCAGTCAGATCACAGAAGCTTTAAAAAAGGTTTCTGGGGAAACATTCAATTCCGATGGCTCTGATGACCCAAATAGGTCAGCCTGCAAAATATGGCAGATACACCACTAACAGGAAGGCAAAATTGTACGACTACAAAGTGGCTCCAAGGGCGCGATTCTCCGCACCCCACGCTGGGGTGGAGAATCGCGGGAGGGCCAGGCGAATCACGACGCGCCGCCCTGGCAACCCCCGCAATTCTCCCCCCCCCCCCCCCCCCCCCAAAATGGCATGTCGCGTTTTGTGTCAGGCCGCTCAGAGAATCGCCGCTCGCCGTTTCTCACGGCGACCATCGAATCTCTGGGCCGAGCGGCCTGCCGAGCCCCACTGGTTCACGCCGGCACCAACCACACCTGGTCGCTGCCGGAGTGAACAGCGCGCACGAACGGTAAGTGTGGGGCCTGTGGGGGGCGGAGGGAGGATCAAGCACCATGGGCGTGCTCATAAGATGTCTGGCCCGCGATCGGTGACCATCAAGCCACCATGTCTTGCGGGGCAGCGGAGGGGAAGACGGGAACCGTGCATGCACGGCTGACGTCACTTCAGCGCCGCTGGCCGTGTCATTCCCAGCACGCTGCTTTGACACAAGCATCAAGGCCGGGCACTCGGGATTCACGCGCCGCCGCTCCTAGCCCTCCGGGGGGGGGGGGGGGGGGGGGAGAGAATAGGGGGTGAGGAGCGGCCTCCGACGCCGGAGTGAAACACTCCGGGTTTCACTCCAGTGTCGGCTGTTTGTCTCCCTTTGGGAGAATTGCGCCCCAAGACTATGGAAGGAGATCGGGACCCATAAATTATGAAGGCAGAAACCCAGTTAGAACCTACAATAGGAAGATGAACCCCAGAAGTGTCCGGGGTATGATAAATCAACTGTCCAACACATTATAATAGTGTTTGAAGTGACACATGACATGGAAGAGTCGGAAGAGGAAAAAGATAGTGACAGAAAGTAGGCATTGTCCTATTAACAAGCAGTTTTACGTTGGTAATGAGGGTGTTGGTTGCAGAATCCTTCAATTGTGCTGTATTGGACAGTGGCTGCACATCTGCTGTGTGTGGAATTGACTAGCTAAAATGTTACCTGGACTCCTTGAATGCTGAAAATCATAACAAGGTTAAGGAATTTGAAAGTTCCACAAGTTTCAGGTTTGGTGATACTCTAAAGTCGTTGAAAAGAGTTGTGATCCGTTGCAATATTGCCGGAGTGAATCATTTCATTAGCACGGATGTTGTATCAAGTGAGATACCTTTGCTTCTGAGCAGACCATCGATGAAGAAAGCACACATGAAACTGGATATGGAATAGGATAAGGCAACAGTTTTTGGCAAGGTGGGACTTACAATTTACACAGTCGGAACACTATTGTGTTCTATTACTGACAAATAATATTTCAAGTACAGTTGTTAAGGATGTGTTAATGGCCGTTGAAAATGGGACTTCAGCTGATAAAAAACTTGTATTAAAACTGCACTGGCAATTTGCACATCGGTCTCCTCGGAGGCTGAAAAATTAATTAAAGCATGCAGGGGTAAGGGATGAAGACTATACTAAGCTAATAGAACAGGTTAGTGATTGCTGTGAAGTTTATAGGAAGTACAGAAGGACACCATCACGACCAATAGTAACCCTACCTTTGGCCAGGGATTTTAACAACATTGTGGCCATGGACCTTAAGATCTGGGATAAAGCCAATAATATATGTACTTTGCATTTTGTAGATTTAGCAACCAGATTTAGTCAATCAACGATTGCACAGAGTAAGGAAAAGAGAGTAATTCTGGATCACATCGTGGGAAAATGGATAGGGACTGGAAAGGGCCCACCGGCAAAATTCCTTACGGACAATGGGGGAGAATTTGCTGATGATGAGTTTCGGGATATGTGTGAAAACATGAACATCACAGTTCTGAATACAGCTGCAGAAAGCTAATTTTGTAATGGTGTGTGTGAAAGATACCATGCGGTAATAGATGACATGCTCTGGAAAATTTTGGAAGATAGACCAAACTGCAAGCTAAGTTCAGCTTTAGCATGGGCGGTACATGCAAAGAATCCATTGCATATGGTTGGGGGCTATAGTCCCTATCAATTAGTGTTGGTTAGAAATCCAAAAATTCCGTCCATTTTGGATGACCAGCCTCCAGCTTGGGAAGGGACTACAATTAGCTCAACCTTTGCTGAGCATTTAAATGCATTACATAGCAATATAAAAGCTTTATTGGAAGCAGAAGTCTCCGAAAGAATTTGCAGATCTTTAAGGCATAATATATGGCCATCAAATACAATTTTTCAGCAAGAAGACATAGTATACTAATAGAGACAATTTTAATGAATAGAAAGGACCAGGGAAGATCAGAGGTATAGATGGCAAAACAATTATTTTGCAACATAGTAATCAAACTGTTAGGGTACATTCATCAAGGATAATGGGTACAGATCACAAATTTTCAAATTTAGACAGAGCAGACAGACATGACGAAAAACCAGGGTCTTCTGGTATGCACGAGTTACAGAACTATGAGAACCAGTTAACTGATACAGACAGGGTTTCTGTAGAGGAACACAACACTTCTGATGATTTAGAACAGGCCATTTTTCCTAAAGGACAACTGCCAAAAGTTGGTACACAAGTGACATACTTGCCTGAACGGTCTAGTCAATAGCAGGATGCAACTGTTATTAGTAGAGAAAGGAAGGTCTGGAAAGTATAAACATTGGTTGAATGTCTGGCATTCAGGGGAGGTAGTCATGACAATGGATTGGGAACACAAAGTTCAAAAATGGAGGGCATAGAAACACAGTGCCAGTTCAGATAATACATCGGATATTGAACATGTCCGCAGGAAAAGGTTGAGAACTATTGAAAGGACATCCCACGACAGAAGCGAAAGATCAGTGCAGAACGAGATACCAGACAGGAGAGGGAACATTGTTTATCAAGATCTCGGAACATGAGTAAGACTACTAGGAGTAGAAGCCCACATGCATGTGAGATTTTGGTGGCTTCCAATAAGTTAGATGAAAAAGTTATCAAAGATGGCAAACAGCAAGAACTGCATAGTTGGAGTGAATTTGGGGTATATTCGGAAGTACCGGATGGGGGAAAAGAGCTCTATCCCACAGGTGGATTTGCACGGAAAATGTTCTTCTGGATGGAACTTACAAGGCAAAGGCCAGGCTTGTGGTGAGGGGATTTGAAGAAAACTTAGAAGATCAAGATTTAAGGATAGATTCACTTACTGCAGGAAAGGTTATTTTAAAGATTTTCTTGGGTCTATTAGCCACAAAGGCATGGGAATGCAAATCTACAGATATAAAAGTTGACTTTTTGCAGGGGCATCAGCCCCAGAGAGACATTTTTCTCCATCCTCCTAAAGAGGCAGTGAACACAGAAGGGGTACTCTGAAAGTTGCGAAAATGTGTATGTGGATTAAATGATGCGTCTCGAGTCTGGTATTTTTTGGTCAGATTAGTTTTGTTAAAGTTAGGCTGTTGCCAGTTGAAAGCAGGTCCAGCAATATTTTACTGGCACTATAAAGGAAATCTTTCTGGCATCTTTTTGATGCATGTCGACGATATTTTGTGGGGTAGGATTAGTGATTTTGAAGCTATTGTAATCTCTGGTTTGAGGAAAGAATTTAAGGTTGAAAGTCAGGCTTCCGGTGCATTTAAGTATGTTGGACTGGAAATCGGACAGACTAAGTTAGGGGCAATTTTACGTCAGCAATCTTATTTGG
Organism: Scyliorhinus canicula; assembly: GCF_902713615.1. Lineage (NCBI taxonomy): Eukaryota > Metazoa > Chordata > Chondrichthyes > Carcharhiniformes > Scyliorhinidae > Scyliorhinus > Scyliorhinus canicula. The sequence continues at coordinate 15,987,345 of NC_052153.1, read as the reverse complement.
AAAGCATCAGCCCAATAGCAATTAGCCGTGGCCGAGTTCCACTAAAAGAAGCAATGGTTTCAAAGATGGAAAAAGATCAACTGCGAAGTTTAATTGGGCAACTGAATTGGTGAGGTAGACAGACTAGACTGGACGTGAGTTCTGATGTCTTGAAGTTAAGTACAAAAATGAATTATCCCACAGTGGAAGACATAATAAGAGCAAATAAAGCTTTGGTCAAACTAAAAATGCAGGAGTGTGTCTTTGAGGTTCCCGGTTTTAGGTGACCTTCGGCACTTGAAACTCACAGTATATAGTGATGTGTCCTATGCGAATTTATGTGATGGAGTTTCAAGCACAGGAGGTTTTATAATTTTCCTTTTTTGGAACAATGGTAAATGTAGCCCTCTTGTGTGGGAAAAAAAGTAGATAAGGAGAGTTGTCAAAAGCACATTCGCTGCTGAGACGTTCAGCCTTGGAGAGGCAGTGGATATGCCCTTTTATATATCACAGATATCGACAGAAATTTTGAGATTAGGGGATTTGGGTAATATACCATTTGAATGTGACATTGACAATAAATCTCTGTGGGAAAATGTGCACTCTACTGTCATGTGAGAGTACCTTTAAGAAATGATGATTAAGCAATGTACCTTTAAGAAATGGAGCAGCTCATATTACTGATGTGATGTCAGAGTGTGGGTGGAGCTGGGTTTTTAGCTCAGCCATTTTGCAGTGTTTGGGTTTCAGTTTGAGAGCGAGCAGCTGAAAAGTGCCTGGCTGGTTTGCTGTGAGCTGTTTCAAAGCAGAAAGCCAGTTTTGAGGAAAAGAGCTTGGGTGTGGGCTGTGTTTGCAACAAAGGTGAATCTGCAGTGATATCTGCCAGGAAAGATTATCTCTGAATCATTTGGGTAATTTAAACTCATAATAGTAATGTCTTTAACCTGATGCGTTTCTGTTTAAAGGTGTTAAGTCTTTTGGAGGTTTGAAGGAACATTTTGAGGGATTATTTAGTGTTGTATTATTTTAAGTAAGGGGTGTGAAGGGATCTAATGTTTATTTAAGAAGGTTAAGTTGAATTCATGGAATAAACATTGTTTTGTGCTTAAAAACCCATGTGCCCATAATTGTAATACCACACCGTGTGCTTCAAAAGCAACAATCCATTAAAGGTGGGGGTTGGTTGAACTCCATGATACATTTTGTGGTTCTGAAACCGCTGCTCCCATAACAATTGGGGACGCATCTGGGATAAAAGTCTATCTAATGGATTGGCTTTTGTGAACTTAAAGACCGTGAAGGATTGTTGCTTTTCCAGTGTGGTATTTTAGTTTAAGTGAGAAGAGTGTTGTGAACAATGGCTCTTTCAGAGGCCTAGACGTTTTGGGGAGTGGAGAATGTCACACGCAGTACCTTACGGACAGAGACAAAAAGAAAACTGTTAGATTTGGCAAAAACATTGCAGTTAACATGACCTGACAAAATGCGAAAAGATGAGGTAATTATGGCCGTGGTTAAGCATTTAAAGTTGCCTGAGATAGAGTCTGACTCATTGGAAACGGCAAAAATTCAGTTGCAACTTAAACAAATGGAACATGAGAAAGAATTAAAGCGGCTTGAATATGAAAGAGAGAGAGAGGAAAAAGAAAGAGAGAGAGAGAGAGAGAGAGAGGAAAAAGAAACGGAGAGAGAAGAAAGGAGAAAAGAAACAATACCCCTAGCAGAACAAAAAGAAAAAGACGGAGATACAGATCAGGGAAGAAGATAAAGAGAGAGAGTTTGAACTTCAGAAAATGGCCATGAAACATGAAAGTCAATTAAAATTGGCAGACATAAAGGGAAATGTACAGTTGGATGATTGTGATGAGGATAGTGAGAAGGAGCGTCATAGTCGAAGGCTTGGTGGGAATCTGTTTAAATATGTCCAAGCATTGACGAGAAGGAAGTGGAAGCCTGTTTCATTTCATTTGAGAAGGTAGCTAAACAAATGAAATGGCTACAGGACATGTGGGTGTTACTGATTCAAACAAAGCTGATAGTTAGGGCTTGTAAAGTGTTTGCATCACTACCAGAGGAGGTATCTGAAATGTATGAGGAGGCGAAGAAATCCATCTTCAGTGCATATGAGCTAGTGCCTGAAGCTTACAGACAAAGGTGTACAAATTTAAGGAAATAATTTGGTCAAACATACATGGAGTTTGAAAGGATCAAACAGAGTAATTTTGATCGGTGGATAAGGGCTTTGAAAATTGATCAAACGTATGAAGCTCTCAGAGAAATTATACTTTCGGAGCAGTTTAAAAATTCAATTCCTGATGTAGTGAGAACTCATGTGGAAGATCAGAGGGTTAAAACTGCGAGATTAGCAGCAGAAATGGCAGATGATTATGAATTGGTTCATAAATCAAAGATTGGTTTCCGACATCAGTTTCAGCCGGCGAGGGATAGAAACTGGGGACATGAGAAATACTCAAGTGGTAAAGGTAAAGGTGATCTGATGAGAGACAATAAGAAAGTGTACCTCAGATTAAAAATAAAATCCAGGAGGGTGGAAAGGAGATGAAAAGTTTCAAATGTTTTCACTATAATAAACTAGGCCATGTAAAGTCAGTGTTGGTGGGAAGCAACATGTAAAGCACTGGGAAGGCTGATGTGGTAAAACAGGATAAGACAGTGGAATTTGTTGGAGTGGTAAAGGAAATCCCAAGGGAAGTGAAGGAGGAGCAAACGATTGTACAGCCTGTTCAAGAAGTAATTGTTAAGAAGGTGCCAGATGCATTCAAAGAATTTACTTGCGTGGGTAAAGTTTACTTGTGTATCAGGAGGAGCAGGTAAAGAAGTCACAATTTTAAGAGATGCAGGGGCTAGTCAATCTTTAATGGTAAGAGATGAGGAATTATGTAGTTTGGGAAGAATGTTGCCAGAAAAGGTGGTGATATGTGGAATTTAGGGTGAGAGGAGTAACATTCCATTATATAAGGTAAGGTTCGAAAGTCCAGTGAAGAGTGGTGCAGTGATAGTAGGAGTAACAGAAACTATCTTGTCCAGGAACACAGTTCATCTTGGGTAATGATATAGCTGGATCGTAGGTGGGAGTGATGTCTACTGTGGTTGATAAGCCAGTGGAAAATCAGATAACTGAAGTGTTGAAGAACGAATATCGTGGGATTTTTCCGGATTGTGTAATAACAAGATCGTAAAGTCACAGGTCAAGACAAGAGGAGAAATCAAAGAGTGAAGATGAAGTTGAAATGCAATTGTCAGAAATTATTTTTGATCAGATGGTTGAAAAAGAACAAAAACAGGTGGAATATGAGGCGGATATTTTTAGTTCAGGAAAATTGGCGGAGTTAGAACAGAAAATGTAGAAATAAAATGGATATAACAGAAAGCATATACGGAAGTGGAATCTGAGAGTATACCAGAGAGTTATTACTGTAAAAGTGATGTCTTGATGAGAAAATGGAGACCTGTACATATGCAGGCGGATGAAAAGTGGGCAGAAGTTCATCAAGTAGTATTGCCGGTAGGGTATAGAAAGAAGGTGTTGCGAGTTGCACATGACATACCTGGGAGGTCATTTAGGAATCAGGAAAACTCAAGCTAAAATCCAGAAACATTTTTATTGGACTACATAAAGATGTAGTTAAATTTTGTCAATCATGTCACACATGTCAAGTGATAGGGAAACCTCAAGCTGTGATAAAACCAGAACCCTTAATACCCATTCCAGCATTTGAGGAACCTTTTACAAGTGTCCTAATTGATTGTGTAGGACCGCTTCCTAAAACCAAAAGTGGGAATCAATATCTTTTGACAATAATGGATGTGTCTACTAGGTTTCCAGAGGCCATTCAAGTACGTAATATTACAGCTAAAAGGATTGTGGAGGAGTTACTTAAATTCTTTACTAGATATGGACTACCCAAAGAAATTCAATCGGATCAAATTTTACTTCAAAGTTATTCAAAGAAGTTATGGATAGTTTAGGAATAAAACAATTTAAATCAACTGCGTATCATCCAGAATTGCAGGGAGCATTAGAAAGGTGGCATCAGACATTAAAGACAATGTTGAGGGTGTATTGTCAGGATTATCCAGAGGATTGGGATAAAGGAATTCCATTCGTATTGTTTGCAATTAGGGATGCACCTAATGAGTCTACCAAATTTAGTCCTTTTGAATTAATTTATGGTCATGAGGTAAGAGGACCACTTAAATTGATTAACAAAAAATTGGTGGATGAGAAATTGGCAATTACACTATTGGATTACGTGTCAAATTTTAGGGAACAACTAAATAGAGCAGGTGAATTGGCTAGACAACATTTGAAAGTAGCACAAAATGTGATGAAATGTGTAGCAGACAACAAATCCAAAGTTTGTAGTTTTGTTAGTGGTGATAAAGATTTAGTGTTGTTACCAGTGGTAGGTGAGCCTTTAAAAGCTAGATTTTGTGGACCGTATCAGATTGAATGGAAATTAAGTGAGGTGAATTATGTGGTAAAAACACCAGATAGAACGAAGACTCACCGAGTGTGTCATGTGAATATGCTTAAAGGGTACTTTGAAAGGGAAGGAGAGAAAAAGGAAGTTTTAATGATTCTAACTCAAAGCGACGAACCAAATCCAGATGCATGTGAATTTGAAATACTTCAAATTTAATTGGAAAATTAGGATGTTTTTAAAAATTGGGATGAATTGTTAAGTTACCTTCCAGAGGAAAAACGAACAGACCTGAAAGAGTTATTGATACGACATAGGCAAGTTTGTAGAGATAAATTGGGACTTACTAAAATAGCTATACATGATGTAGATGTGGGAAATGCTGTTCCTATCAAACAACATCCTTATAGATGTAATCCTTTAAAATTGGCACAGGTTAACAGAGATTGACAGTATGCTGAAAAATGGCATAATTGAAGTGGGTTGCAGCATATGGAGCTCACCCATAGTGATGGTCCCTAAACCAGATGGTACCCAATGGTTGTGTGTGGACTATCGAAAGGTGAATGCAGTTACAAGAACAAACTCTTCTCTATCCCATGTTTGAAGGATTGTGAGAAAGTGGGACAATCTGCTTTTATTTCCAACTTCCAGGCGTGGAAAGAACATTTAAAACTTTGTATGGAGTTCTTTGATCGACTTCAGGTGGCGGGTTTGGTGATGAACCTAGCCGAAAGTGAATTTGGAGAAGCCCAAATCACTTTCCTTGAGGAGTTTCTGATACCCTCAAGACGAAGGGAAATAATGCGATTTCTTAGCATGAATGGATTTTATCAAACCTTTGTGCAAAGGTTTTGTGGTGTGATTACTCCACTGATAGACTTGCTAAAGAAACATTAAAAAGTTCAATGGACTGCGGACTTTCAACAGGCATGTGACTTCCTGAAAGCTGTGATCACCAATGCTTCTGTATTGGAGAATTGCAAGGGGCTCTGTGGTCAGATTGAACTAAAGTATCTGATTCTAAAGAGACATGCCGAGGAGTGGAGGAATAGATGGATCATGCAGAGACTTTCTTGTTCAAATAGACTATCAATCGAGAATGTGTTCGGTTGGAGGAAGAAGAACAAAGAAAAATTGACTTTATTATTATGCCTGTTTGCATGTGTTGTTTTTTTTTGTGAAACGAAAATGTATATTTACTGTGTACATTTCTTAGTGGATGGTACAAAAGTGAAAAATGAAACCATCTTGAAGTTGATGGTTTATTTTCTTTTCTTGGGGGGAGGTGTCATGTGAGAGTACCTTTAAGAAATGGATGTTTAAGCAATGTATCTTTAAGAAATGAAGCAGCTCATATTACTGATGTGATGTCAGAGTGTGGGTGGAGCTGGGTTTTTAGCTCAGCCATTTTGCAGTGTTTAGGTTTCAGTTTGAGAGCGAGCAGCTGAAAAGTGCCTGGCTGGTTTGCTGTGAGCTGTTTCAAAGAAGAAAGCCAGTTTTGAGGAAAAGAGCTTGGGTCTGTCTGTGTTTGCAACAAAGCTGGATCTGCGGTGATATCTGCCAGGAAAGACTATCTCAGAATCATTTGGATGATTTAAACTCATAATAGTAATGTCTTTAACCTGATGTGTTTCTGTTTAAAGGTGTTAAGTCTTTTGGAGGTTTGAAGGAACATTTTGAGGGATTATTTAGTGTTGTATTATTTTAAGTAAGGGGTGTGAAGGAATCTAATGTTTATTTAAGAAGGTTAAGTTGAATCCATGGAATAAACATTGTTTTGTGTTTAAAAACCCACGTATCCATAATTGTAATACCACACCTGGAGACCAAGCCGTGTGCTTCAAAAGCAACAATCCATTAAAGGGAGAGGTTGGTTGAACTCCATGATACATGTTGTGGTTCTAAAACCGCTGCTCCCATAACACTACAAAAAGTGTCAATGAAAAAAGGTTAAGGATAGACATCGCAAATTTGAAGCAGATGTTGGACAGAGGGGAAATAGCAAAACGTAAATGGGTTGACAGTAACTATCAATTATCAGACTGTTTTACAAAAAGAGGGACTAGCTCATATAAACTTTTGGGTATTGTTAATGAAGTGCGCCTATTTCTGTGACTGTTTTTTTTCTCCTCGGGGAGCACCCGGAGGAAACTCACGCACACACGGGGAGGATGTGCAGACTCCGCACAGACAGTGACCCAAGCCGGGAATCGAACCAGGGACCCTGGAGCTTTTAAGCATTTGTGCTATCCACAATGTTACCGTGCTGCCCTATGAGTTTCCCCACCCAGAAAAGGCAGGAACATAATTTTAAGAAATATAAATGTAATTCGCGGGCTTCCCGGCCAAATTTAGGATTCCCCTCACTGACACAACATCACGTTTTATAAAATTGTAAAGCAGTTGAAGGGAACTTGGCGGGAGTGCACAGTTTTTTTTAATTTATTTTTTAAAATTTAGAGTACCCAATTATTTTTTCCAATTAAAGGGCAATTTAGCATGGCCAATCCACCTATCCTGCACATCTTTTGGGTTGTGGGGGTGAAACCCATGCAAACTCCTCACGGACAGTGACCCAGAGCCGGGATTCGAACCCGGGTCCTCAGTGCCGTAGGCAGCAATGCTAACTACTATGCCACTATCCTGCCCTGGGAGTGCACACATAAGCACAGACCCTGGGGATGGGGGGGTGGGGTTTGAGGGACATGCCTGGACACTGCCATGACATTGCCCCCTGTTACCTGGCACAGCCCACTGGCACCCTGGCACTGCCCTCTGGCATTGCCAGAGTGTATGGGGGCCCCATGGATTGAGGGATTCCCCTTGTACACGGGTAGGGAATTTGTTTGATCTCCAGCCCCACCCCATCACTGTGAAGGTGCGGGTGAGTCAACCTTTTCTTCAATCTCAACTCGAAATGTTAAAAAATATGGTGGGAAACGCCAGCAGTGCCACCCACGAACGACACACTGCATTTCCTGCCTGATCCAACAGTTTGGGAAAACAAAATCTGAAAATCTGCCTTCAATAATAATTATCATTTTATTGTCGCAAGTGAAATGTGCCAGGGTCTAGAGAACCCCAAAGTGTATCATGGAGATCACCTGACCCACAACTTTTACTAGATTGTGGTATGGGGAGCACACGGCCCACTCTCCAGGTGCAGTACAGCAGAAATGGAAAAGTATTTTTTAAAACAAGACAATGTTTATTCTATGAACTCAAGTTAACCTTTCTAAAACATATAGTGAACATCTTAGCAACCATCAATTCAAATACAACCCCCAAAGAATACAACACTAATTAATCCTTTTAACATCCATAAGTCATCAAAAAACACTTTTAACAGAAGCACATCAGGTTAAAATCACGACTGAGAGCAGTTATCACTCTGAATTCACCAAATGATCAAGAGATAGTCTTTTGATGGCAGAGAGAACAACATTACACTTCTGTGGCTGACTGCAGCTCCAACACTGAAACGAAACCAAAAAAACACAGACACACCCAAGCTTTTTCTCAAAGTGAAACTAAAAGCTACAGACAGCCCAGCTCCACCCACACTCTGACATCACTGCAGTAACATTTCTTAAAGTGACATTCTCATGACACAAGTAGGCTTACAGTAACACTGCAATTAAGTTACTATGAAAAGCCCATAGTCGCCGCATTCCAGCGCCTCTTCAGGTACATGGAGGGAGAATTCAGAATCCTCAGCTGGTATGGGAATTGAGCCCGCACTGCTGGTCTTGTTCTGTGTCACACACCAGCTGTCTCTTTAGTTTCCAGAGCAGATACCACTCTCTGTATGAAATTTAATTTGTTATGCTCCTGCCCATTCCGTCAGCCAATGCTCTCCTGACGTCTGTTACCATTCTCCTCCGTGTTTGCTATGTTTCTGAGATGTGTATCTTCTTCAAACTCTGAGATTATGGTCTATATTCCCAAATTCAGGTCATTACTACTTAGCAATTTGTCTGTCTTCAGATACCACTTGCCCGCTGTCATTTTTCAGTGGGGAAATCCTTCTTCAAACCCTTTATTTAGTCCGAACATACTTGAAGAATATTCGCTTGTGCTGTTCAAATGCTTCCGCTATATATTCCTCATGAACCCTCTTTACAGCCTCATCAGATTCCTGGCAATCCTCAGCCTGTGGTTATAGATTTCCCGAAAGATTCCTTTCCTCAATACTTAAATGCTCTTAATGATTGCTGCACGCCAGTAATCCCTTTCCCAATCTTATCCGTGCACCAAACTCATTTTACATTTTAAATTCTTTCCCTGACGGATTTCAGGATGAATTCCTGTTGCATCTTATGAACAATCTGCTTGAAAACATTCCATTTTGTTTTCACATTTCCTTTAACAAATCACACCATATTCTAAGTAGTAAATTTGAGAAAAATCAAAGCGCTCACCCACTTTCCATGAAAAAGATGGTTAGGAACTAATAGTAACATTAATTCTACCTAACTGTATGACGATCCTGGGTAAGACCCCGACAGTTGCTAGGATACCGGACAGAAAACCCAATATTTAATTTAATTTGTAAGACTGTGAGGAAAGGATACTTCATTCCAGGAGTGATTCTCCAAAATCCCGGCCCAGTGTTGACGCTGGCGTAAACACGGGAGTGGTGTACGCTGGCGTCAACGGGCCTCTTGGCCCCACAATTCACCGCTGTTCAGGTGGCTAGGACGGCGCCGGAGAGCTGCGCGCTGCTCCAGCGCCAAAAGGTGGCCCTGCACAGCCGGTGCATGCGTGTGGTTGCCGTCTCTGCGCTGGCAACATGTTGGGGACTTTACAGCGCGCCGCACAGAAGGAGGTAGGCCAATCAGATGCCCCCGATTGCGGGCCTGGACCCCGTGGAGGCTCCCCCCCACCCCCCTGGGGTCGGATCTCCCCGACCCCCACCAGGACGTCCACAGCAGCCATGGGTCCCAGCTCCCGCCGGATGGTTGGAACCACGCCGACGGAACTTAACGGGTGTTCGGCCAGTCGCCCACGGAGAATCGCCGCAAGGGCCTACTTCAGCAGCCCCTGACCAGCGACACGGTGACCGCAAGGGCGCGACTGGCGCTGATTCTCCGGGGCCGGAGAATCAGCGGCCCGGCGTTGGACCGGCATGGCGGGAATTTCCCACGCCCCCGCCGATTCTCCAACCCGACGCAGGCTCGGAAAATCCCACCAATGGTATATTTAATCAAACTTTGTTACTAACACAGGATTAAAAAATCATACAAGAAAGTAGCTTACAATTAACCTTTAAACAATTCATAACAATGACAATGAAACACTAAATCCTAACTGCTATCTTTTATGTTCACTCAAGCAAAACCTATCTCAGATCAAAATCCACTTTTAAGTACAGCTAGCTAACCCAGGAAATCTCGCTGTAAAGAAATGTCTTGGATAATGGCTTGAGAAAGAGAGATCCTTCAGGAACCAGCTTTCAAATTCTTGCCTGTGTCAAACTACTGTTTAACCTGCTAGTCTTTATAGAATCCCCGATCTGTTTACAGGAAAAACTCTTTTAATTAAAATATTTTGAGAGAAACTGCTAGCCTGTTTGCATCCCAATCGTTAATTGAACTTAAAAACAGCTAACTGCTTCAGCGCCTGGATCCACTCATTAACTACATCATCTTACTAAGGCTAAACATAGTGTCTCTATTTATCTATTCCCCAGAGAACTTTCTTTATATAGACAAAATTCCTTTCGCCCTACTTCAGGTGCACAATATCCATGACTGGAAAAATATTATGATCCTACTTTTATGATGCTTTGATTGCTCCTTTGTAACCAAAGTCTCTGTCTTTTAAAACAGGAGTTAAAACAAAACTACTGCGGCAGTCAGATACACGCCAAATACATATAATGTAATATATATCTGAAATTCCTCCATTCATCACAACTGGAGTTTCGAACAATGAGAGGTGACCTTATTAAGCCAAATAGTATTCTCAGGGGGCTTAACAGGGAAGATGCTGGTAGGCTGTTTCCTCTTGCGGGAGAGCCTTGGACTAGAGGGCATAAACTCAGAGAATCATAGAATCATAGAATTTACAGTGCAGAAGGAGGCCATTTGGCCCATCGGGTCTGCTCCGGCCCTTTGAAAGAGCACCCTATCCGAGCCCACACTTCCACCCTATCCTCGTAACCCCACTTAACCTTTTTGGACACTAAGGCCAATTTAGCATGGCCAATCCACCTAACCTGCACATCTTTGAACTGTGGGAGGAAACCGGAGGAAAACCACGCAGACATGGGGAGAACATGCAGACTCCGCACAGACAGTGACCCAAGCCGGAAATCGAACCTGGGACCCTGAAGCTGTGAAGCAACTGTGCTAACTACTATGCTACCGTGCTGCCCTCAGAGTAGGGGATGAAGACCGAGATGAGGAGGAATTCCTTCTCTCAGCGGGTTGTGAATCTGGAATTCATTACCGCAGTGAGCTGTAAAGGCTCGATCATGGCGCACATTCAAGGCTGAGATAGATTTTTAAACAGCAAGGAGAGTCAAGGGTTACGGGGATAAGGCAGAAAGTGGAGTTGAGGGTTATCATATCGGGTCAGTCATGATCTCATTGAATGGCAGAGCGGACTCGATGGGTCAAATGGCCAACTTCTGCTGCTAAGTCTTATCGTCATGGTGAATAAGAACATAAGGACATAAGAACTAGGAGCAGTAGTGGGCCATCTGGCCCCTTGAGCCTGCTCCGCCATTCAATGAGATCATGGCTGATCTTTTGTGGACTCATCTCCACTTTCCGGAGTGAACACCATAACCATTAATCCCTTTATTCTTCAAAAAACTATCTATCTTTACCTTAAAAACATTTAATGAAGGAGCCTCAACTGCTTCAATGAGCAAGGAATTCCATAGATTCACAACCCTTTGGGTGAAGAAGTTCCTCCTAAACTCAGTCCTAAATCTACTTCCCCTTATTTTGAGGCTATGCCCCCTAGTTCTGCTTTCATCCGCCAGTGGAAACAATCTGCCCGCATCTATCCTATCTATTCCCTTCATAATTGTTATGTTTCTATACGATCCCCCCTCATCCTTCTAAATTCCAACGAGTACAGTCCCAGTCTACTCAACCTCTCCTCATAATCCAACCCCTTCAGCTCTGGGATTAACCTAGTGAATCTCCTCTGCACACCCTCCAGTGCCAGTATGTCCTTTCTCAAGTAAGGAGACCAAAACTGAACACAACACTCCAGGTGTGGCCTCACTAACACCTTATACAATTGCACCATAACCTCCCTAGTCTTAAACTCCATCCCTCTAGCAATGAAGGACAAAATTCCATTTGCCTCCTTAATCACCTGTAAACTAACTTTCTGTGACTCATGCACTAGCACACCCAGGTCTCTCTGCACAGCGGCATGCTTTAATATTTTATCGTTTAAATAATAATCCCGTTTGCTGTTATTCCTACCAAAATGGATAACCTCACATTTGTCAGCATTGTATTCCATCTGCCAGACCCTAGCCCATTCACTTAACCTATCCAATTCCCTCTGCAGACTTCCAGTATCCTCTGCACTTTTCGCTTTACCACTCATCTTAGTGTCATCTGCAAACTTGGACACATTGCCCTTGGTCCCCAACTCCAAATCATCTATGTAAATTGTGAACAATTGTGGGCCCAACACGGATCCCTGAGGGACACCACTAGCTACTGATTGCCAACCAGAGAAACACCCATTAATCCCCACTCTTTGCTTTCTATTAATTAACCAATCCTCTATCCATGCTACTACTTTACCCTTAATGCCATGCATCTTTATCTTATGCAGATACCTTTTGTGTGGCACCTTGTCAAAGGCTTTCTGGAAATCCAGATATTCACATCCATTGGCTCCCCGTTATCTACTGCACTGGTAATGTCCTCAAAAAATTTCACTAAATTAGTTAGGCACGACCTGCCCTTTAGGAACCCATGCTGCATCTGCCCAATGGGACAATTTTTATCCAGATGCCTCGCTATTTCTTCCTTGATGATAGATTCCAGCATTTTCCGTACTACCGAAGTTAAGCTCACTGGCCTATAATTTCCTGCTCTCTGCCTACCTCCTTTTTTAAACAGTGGTGTCACGTTTGCTAATTTCCAATCCACCGGAACCACCCCAGAGTCTAGTGAATTTTGGTAAATCATCATTAGTGCATCTGCAATTTCCCTAGCCATCTCTTTTAGCACTCTGGGATGCATTCCATCAGGGCCAGGAGGCTTGTCTACCTTTAGCCCCATTAGCTTGCCCATCACTACCTCCTTAGTGATAACAATCATCTCAAGGTCCTCACCTCTCATAGCCTCATTTCTATCAGTCGCTGGCATGTTATTTGTGTCTTCCACTGTGAAGACCGACCCAAAAAACCTGTTCAGTTCCTCAGCCATTTCCTCATCTCCCATTATTAAAACTCCCTTCTCATCCTCTAAAGGACCAATATTTACCTTAGCCACTCTTTTTTGTTTTATATATTTGTAATACCTTTTACTGTCTGTTTTTATATTCTGAGCAAGTTTACTCTCATACTCTATCTTACTCTTCTTTATAGCTTTTTTAGTAGCTTTCTGTTGCCCCCTAAAGATTTCCCAGTCCTCTAATCTCCCAGCAATCTTTGCCACTTTATATGCTTTTTCCTTCAATTTGATACTCTCCCTTATTTCCTTAGATATCCACGGTCAATTTTCCCTCTTTCTACCGTCCTTCCTTTTTGTTGGTATAAACCTTTGCTGAGCACTGTGAAAAATCGCTTGGAAGGTTCTCCACTGTTCCTCCATAAAGTCTTTGCTCCCAGTCTACCTTAGCTAGTTCTTCTCTCATCCCATTGTAATCTCCTTTGTTTAAACACAAAACACTAGTATTTGATTTTACTTTCTCACCCTCCATCTGTATTTTAAATTCCACCATATTGTGATCGCTCCTTCCGAGAGGGTCCCTAACTATGAGATCATGAATCAATCCTGTCTCATTACACAGGACAAGATCTAGGACCGCTTGTTCTCTCGTAGGTTCCATTACATACTGTTCGAGGAAACTATCACGGATACATTCTATAAACTCCTCCTCAAGGTTGCCTTGACTGACCTGGTTAAACCAATCGACATGTAGATTAAAATCAGCCATGATAACTGCTGTACCATTTCTACATGTAACAGTTATTTCTTTGTTTATTGCCTGCCCCACCATTACGTTACTATTTGGTGGCCGATAGACTACTCCTATCAGTGACTTTTTCGCCTTACTATTCCTGATTTCCACCCAAATGGATTCAACCTTATCCTCCATAGCACCGATGTCATCCCTTACTATTGCCCGGATGTCATCCTTAAATAACAGAGCAACACCACCTCCCTTACCATCCACTCTGTCCTTCCGAATAGTTTGATACCCTCGGATATTTAACTCCCAGTCGTGACCATCCTTTAACCATGTTTCAGTAATGGCCACTAAATCATAGTCATTCATGATGATTTGTGCCATCAACTCATTTACTTTATTCCGAATACTACGAGCATTCAGGTAAAGTACACTTATGTTGGGTTTTTTTTTTTACCTCTGTTTTGAATCTTAACATCTCCAGTTCTATTCATTTTAGTATTACTGGGCCTATTCACTGAGCTGCCCTCAGTCACTGTACCTTGTACTGTCGCCCTTTTTGATTTTTGACTATGTCTTCTCTGTCTTGCACTTTTCCCCTTACTTCCTTTTGCTTCTGTCCCTGTTTTACTACCTTCCAACTTCCTGCATTGGTTCCCACCCTTCTGCCACATTAGTTTAAACCCTCCCCAACAGCTCTAGAAAAACACCCCCCATTGGACATCGGTTCCAGTCCTGCCCAGGTGCAGACCCTCCGGTTTGTACTGGTCCCACCTCCCCCAGAACCGGTCCCAATGCCCCAGGAATCTGGATCCCTCCCTCTTGCACCATCTCTCGAGCCACGCATTCATCCTATCTATCCTGACATTCCTACTCTGACTAGCTCGTGGCACTGGTAGCAATCCTGAGATTACTACCTTTTGAGGTCCTACTTTTTAGTTTAACTCCTAACTCCCTGAATTCCGCTTGTAGGGCCTCATCCCGTTTTTTACCTATATCGTTGGTGCCTGTGTGCACCACGGCAGCTGGCTGTTCACCCTCTCCCCCCCCCCCCCCCCCCCAGAATGTCCTGAAGCCGCTCCGAGACATCCTTGACCCTTGCACCAGGGAGGCAACATACCATCCTGGAGTCTCGATTGCATCCACAGAACCGCCTGTCTATTCCCCTTATGAACGAGTCCCCTATCACTATAGCCCTGCCATTTTTCTTCCTGCCCTGCTGTGCAGCAGAGCCAGCCACGGTGCCATGAACCTTGCTGCTGCCTTCCCCTGGTGAGCCATCTCCCCCAACAGTATCCAAAGCGGTATATCTGTTTTGCAGGGAGATGACCACAGGGGACACCTGCACTGCCTTCCTACTCTTGCTCTGTCTTTTGGTCACCCATTTGCTATCTCCCTCAGTAACCTTCACCTGCGGTGTGACCAACTCGCTAAACGTGCTATCCACGACCTCCTCAGCATCGCGGATGCTCCAAAGTGAGTCCATCCGCAGCTCCAGAGCCATCAAGCGGTCTAAGAGGAGCTGCAACTGAACACACTTCCTGCACGTGAAAGAGCCAGGGACAGTGGACGTGTCCCTGAGCTCCCACATTGCACACGAGGAGCATGACACGGGTCTGGGATCTCCTGCCATGTCCTAAACCTTAGGTAAACTTATACAACTACAATTTCAAAATAACAATAAATAAATTAGACAATGAAAAGAAAAACTACTTACCAGCCACTTACCAGGGTTAAAAAGCACCTCTGAAAAAGCACCTTCTCTCACTCTGCACCGAATTACCTCACTGCACCAAATTACCAAGTTCCAATTCCCACTCTGGATGTGCCTCACTCCGGCTGTGTCTCCTTGAAAAGCGCAAGCAATACAAACAGTCCCGACCTGCAATTCACCAAATCACACTTTAAGAATATTGGTAAATTAAAGTGTTTGGGCAAAATCCCATAATTCAACTATTCTTTCCATCTATACAAAATACGTAATGTACTTTCATGAAAGACAGACACTTCCTCAAGCCAGAGGTGATGCATTGTGATAGCACCACCCAAATCTGTGACCTCCGCTGCCTAGACGGGCCAAGGGCAGAAGGTGCCTGAAAACCTGATTTCTCCGGAAGTCAATCATTATTTTATTTGGACATTTATCCAAATTCCTTCATCATTGCTGCGTCAGAATTCAGGCACTCCTTCCCTACCAACAGTGTGGGAAATGCCCCAGTGCAAAAGTTGCCACCTTCTCAATGGCACCTATGGGTGTTTGATAAATGCCGGCCTTGTTAACGAGGCCCGTATCAACTGGAGTTCTGAAATAATTGCTGCCTTTGGTTTATACCATGAAGATGTGGGAATTAGCAGAGTAAAGATTATTTTCAACACTGATAAACGAGAGTTGCATAAATGCCTGTAAACAATACACCCTCAACACACACCCTTTATTAGTGTGCAAAAAAAAAATGGTTTTTAGCATGTCAAAATAGAAATGAATAAAAATTGCCAGTTTGCAATTCGAGTTTTGCGTCTCTCTGTTGAGTTTATCTCCAATGAGAGTAGTGATCCATTCTCCTGTGCCTATCTCTGGTGTAATGAAATTTCAGATGACCCTGAGCCGAAATCATTTGTTATTATATTCACCAGCAATCCAGTGACAGGTGTGAGGGAGCCATATTAAATCCACTGTCAATTTTTATAATTGCAACTTCTCCTTATTCATGGGATTTGTTTAGGACGCAAAGCAAAGATTAGAAATTGTAATTTCCTGTGCAATGCTGTTTCTGGAATATTTCCCATTCACCAGTTTGGTAAATCTTTGTTTACCTATAACTACTGTGCCGAGGTGTGTGGCCTCGTGGCTGCGAATCAGCTTCCAGGATCGAACCGATCTAGGAACCTGCGCCTGCGGGGGGTGATCCCCCACCCTGGTCCCTGATTGGTTACACGGGGCACGTGACCCTCTCGGCAGTACGCCCCATACTGATTTGGTAAGATTGGGGTGCGACTTAAGAGTTCTGAAGCACCGCAGCAGGCAAAAGCAAAGCACTAGGCTGGTGTAAGCGAGGGGAGAATGCACTGATGTCCATACTGATAGAAAGTATTGCTCCAGCACAGAATTAAACAGAATTTTACACCACACGCCATTCATCCCAACAGGTCTGTGCCAGTATTGATGCTCCACATAAACTTTCTGCCACCTGATTTCATATCGCCTCGTCAACCCAGCCTTCTATTCGTTCTTTCCTCATGTACTTACTTAGCTTTTCCTTAAGCGCATTGATGCACTGGCATCAACTATTCATGGCGGTAAAAATGTGGTGAAAAGACCACATGGTCACTGTGGTGAATGTAACTCCGTAATTCACATTGTATTGTATATACATGAGACCATGCATTTGTAAGCGCAGTTGCCCGACCACTAGGGGGAGTAGTGCTGGAAATGCTCAGGAGTTTGTACAGGGATCCACCCTCGGCTCCGCCCACGACTCCTCCCCCTGGACTGCTGTATAAATACCAATGCTCAGAGCCAGTCGTTCAGTTCATCAAGAGTTCAACACGGAACAGGCTGACTCTGTTGTAAGTATATTAAAACCACTGTTCATATCTTAAAGCACGTGTCTATTGAATTGATGGTTCCATGAGTCACCACCAGCTGGCTGAAGGGAGTTTCCCCAGAATTCCCTATTGGATTTATTAACGACTGTCTAATGTTTATAAGCACTAAGATTTGGGTGTCCCCACCAGTGGAAATGCCCTCTTTACATTTACCTTATCAAACTCCTTTACAATTTAAAGGACTAGACCACCTCTCAGTACTTTGCTTTGCAAAACAAGTCCCAGCCTGTTCAACCTTATTTGAAAATCTGCTTTGCACCTCCATCAGTCCCATTTTCCAGTGTCCACACTGTCAATCAGTGCCCCATTTTCAGCTGCCAGGTATGTGAAACTTCTCTTGCCCCGCCCTCTTCTGCTTAAATGCGTGTTTCAATCTGCTGGCCTGGTGCAGCTGACCCCCACCACCATGACTGGACGGAGGCTTTGCATGGGCGATCATCTTGCATGAGCGATCAGGACGCGAGCCTTTATTTTCGTAGAATGTTGAAGAAGGAGAAATGGTCTGAGCTTCTTTAAAATATATTTTATTCTCCTCCTTTTTCACATTTTCTCCCAGATTTACACCCACCAACAATAAACAATAATCAGTAACAAATATGTCAATCGCCATATCAATAACAACGATCCTATCCTCCCACCAAACACCAAACATTAGCCCGCCTGTTCACACAAACAAATGACAAAAAGGAACTAGGGATTACCCATAGTCGCCATCAACACACACATCGCCTCTTCCAACCCTCCCAATGCCCCCCACCACCTAATGTTCAATGATATCCAGTTCTTGAAAGTGCATAATGAGTAATGCCCATGAATTGTAGAAGCCCTCCAACTTTCCCCTCAGTTTAGACTTCACCTTCTCAATAGTCAAGAATTCCAACAGATCCCCCCTCCACGCCAGGGCACAGGGTGGAGGGGCTGCTCTCCATCCTCTCAGGATCCGCCTTTGGGTGATCAACGAGGCGAAGGCTACAACATCTACCTCCACACCTGTTTCCAACCCTGGCTGGTCCGACACCCCGAATATGGCCTCCCAGGGGCCCGGGTCCAGTTTCACGTGCACCACTTTAGGAATTACCCAAAAACCCTCCTTCCAGTAATCCTCTAGCTTTGGACAGGACCAAAACATACAAACGTGATTAGTGTTCCCCCACCCCTCCAACAACGTTCGCACGCATCTTCTACTCCTTTAAAGAATCGGCTCATCCTCGCCCTCGTGAGGTGTGCTCTGTATGCCACCTTCAGCTGTTTCAGCCCCAACCTCACGCACGAGGTGGAGGCATTCACTCTCCGGTGCACCTCACACCAAAACCCCTCCTCCATATCCTCTCCCAACCATTCCTCCCACTTTGCTTTGATCTCTTCCAGTGGTGCCTTCTCTTCCAAAATAGCTCCGTAAACCGCTGACACTACCCACTTCTCCAGTCCCCCTGTCGGCAGCACCTTCTCCAGCAACGTGGAGACCGGCTCCACCGGGAAGCTCTGTATCTCCTTTCTGGCAAAATCTCGAACCTGCATGTATCTAAACATTTCTCCCTGCTCCAGCCCATACTTCGCTTCCAGCTCCTTCAATCCTGCAAACCGACCCCAAAGAAACAAATCTTTTAGTGTCTTAATCCTCTTCTCCCATTTCCGAAAATTTACATCCCACCTCCCTGGCTCAAATCTGTGGTTCCCCCGAATCGGCATTTCCCTTGACCCTGCCCACAACCGAAGTTTGGGCAAAACTGCCTCCAAATTCTCAATGAAGCTATTATTACCGGACTCCCTGAGTATTTCTCCGGGGCCATCGGGAGTGGCGCTGTTGCTAGTGCTTTCAATCCCGACCCCCTGCACAAACTCTCCTCCATTCTGACCCACTGGGAATCAACCCCTCTGACCCAGCTCCGCACCTTCTCCACATTCACCGCCCAGTAGTAATACATTAGGTTCAGAAGACCCAAATCCCCTGCCTGCCTTCCCCTCTGTAGCAGCACCTTTCTAACCCTGGCCACTTTCCCTCCCCATATGAACAAAGTAATCCTTCCCTCAATCTCTCTGAAAAAAGCCTTTGGCAGGAAAATTGGCAGGCATTGAAAAATAAACAGAAATCGCGGCAACACATTCATTTTAACCGCCTGTACCCGACCCGCCAGTGAAAGATGGAGATCATCCCCCCCCCCTTGCCAGATCATCTTTCACTCTCCCCAAACTAGAAATGTTGTACCTGTGGAGCCTCCCCCACTCCCGGGCAACCTGCACCCGCAGGTACCTAAAGTGAGTCCCTGCCCTACGGAATGGCAGCCCCCCCACCGGTGTATAAGGACACCCTATGCTCTGCCCCCCCCCCCCCCCCCCCCACCGCACTATTCCTTTCCATACCCCAAACTTCTCAATGCGATGGCCAATGGCTCAATCGCGAGTGCAAACAGCAGGGGGTGCATAGGACATCCCTGCCTAGTCCCACGGTGGAGAGAAAAGTATCTCGAGCTGCTTTATTTGTGCGGACACGCACCCTCGGCTCCTTGTATAGTAGCTTTACCCAGTTCACAAATCTTGGTCCAATCCCAAACCGCTCCAGAACTGCCATCAAGTACCCCCAATCTACCCGGTCAAACACCTTCACAGTGTCCAAAGCCACAACCACCTCTGTTTCCTTCCCCTCCGCCGGTGCCATACGACGTTCAATACCCTCCTAATGTTCGAAAAGAGCTGCCTCCCTCTCACGAATCCCGTCTGATCTTCACCTATCACCTTCGGGAGGCACTCCTCCAGCCTACCCTGCAGTACCTTCGCCAATAGTTTTGCGTCCACATTCAGAAGTGATATGGGCCTATACAACCCACACTCCGTCGGATCCTTATCTTTTTTTTAGCAACAGGGAAATCAATGCCTGTCACAAAGTTTGTGGCAACACCCCCTTCCCTATCACCTCTTCAAACATCCCCACCATTAGGGGTGCCAGCTTATCCTTGAAATTTGTATAGTATTCCACCGGAAACCCATCCGGCCCTGCCACCTTCCCCGACTGCATCCTCCCAATCGCATCTTTTATCTCCTGCTCCACTATCGCTCCTTCTAATGTTGCCCTGTCCCCCTCCCCTAGCCTCGGGTACTCCAACCCATATAGAAATTCCTGCATCTCCTGGTCTCCACAGGTGGCTCTGATTTGTACAACCTCTCAAATTCCTCAAAGACCTTGTTAATCAGATCCGGAGCCACCACCAACTTCCCGGCCCTATCCCTTACCTGAACAATTTCCCTTACCGCTGCCTTCCTCCGGAGCTGGCCTGCTAACATACGCCTTATCTCCATGTTCGTAAACTGCTCGTCTCGTCTCAGTTGGCGCACCGCCTTCCTGGTGGATAGTCGGTCGAAGCTCGCCTGTAGTTCCTTCCTCTTTTCCAACTTCACTGGGTCCCCATCTTCTGCATAACTCCTATCTACTTCCAACATCTCACCTATTACCCTCTGCCGCTCCAACCTCTCCTCTTTGTCCACCCTGGTCTTAAACAAAATCACCTCACCCCTCACCACCGTCTTTAGAGCCTCCCAGACAACTTCCTTCGACACCTCACCCGTACAGTTGAAACCCACATATTGCTCAATTACCTTTTCAATTTTGTCACAGAACCCTTGGCCCCCCAAAAGTCCCACATCTAATTTCCACCCCGGCCTCTGCGCTACCCCCTTCTCCAGCACCATATCCACCCAATGCGGAGCATGATCTGACACTGCAATTGCCAAGTATTCCAAACTCTTAACCCCAGCCAGCAAAGCCTTCCCCACCTCGAAAAAGTCGATCTGCGAGTCTAACTTGTGGACTGCTGAGAAAAATGAGTACTCCCGTTCCCTCGGGTGCAGAAACCTCCAAGGGTCCACCCCTCCCATTTCCACCATTAGCCCAGCCAGCGCCTTCGCCCTTCCTGATGGGACCAGCGAACGCGGCCGTGACCTGTCCAACCTTGGCTCCTGCACCAAGTTCAAGTCCCCCCCCCCCACTATCAGTTCGTGTGTCCAAGTCGGGGATGGCCCCAAACACCTTCTTTGCAAATCCCACATCATCCCAATTGGGACCGGATACACTTAACAGCGCCACTAACCTCCCCTCCAGTGCCCCTGTCACAATCACATACCTATCCCCCTGATCTACAACCATATTCTCCATCTGGAACTGTACTCTTTTGCTGACCATTACCGCTACCCCTTGAGCCCTTCCGTCAAATCCAGAGTGAATCACTTGACTAACCCAGCCCTTTTTAAGTCTCACCTGGTCCTTCACCCTCAAGTGAGTCTCCTGCAGCATTGCTACAACGGCTTTCAAACTTTTAAGATGCGCAAGTCCTCTTGACTTCATGACCGGACCTCCTAAACCCCTCATGTACCATGTGACTATCCTAACTGGGGGTCTCTCACTCTCCTCACCCTTCTGATCCACCATCATCATACCACCGGGCCCTGCCCCATGAGCCTGACCCGCCCCTATCCATTATTAACATCGAACCTCTTCCCCCTCCCAAACCCCGCCCCCCCTACATTTCCTCTTGAAAAACATCTCCCAGCATCAATCCCTCCCCCCGCCTCGCTCGCCTTGTAGGCCCATCGAAACCTGCTAATCAGGCTCCAATGTCCGCAGCCCTCCTCTCACCTCACCTCCGTTCACGAGCCGACTTTAGTTAGCTAGCGCAGCTTGCTCCCCTGCCAAGGTATACCATCCCCTCCCACCCAGTCCCAGAGAAAGAAAAAACAAAAACAACAATCCAACCCATACCATTCACTAAAATAAGGTATAACCGTTGCAACACAGAATGCCAATCAACCCAGCCAATTATGTGAAGTGAAGTAAGTTACAATACACGTCAGTAAAAAGAAAGTTATAGCATTTATGTTTTCCAGCTCCCCAATCACAGTCCACAGTCTCTCTTCCAGCTCCGCTCCTCATATCTGTCCCAAGCCTTCTGCCCTCACGAACGCCTCAGCCTCCTCCGCTGTCTCGAAATAAAAGTCTTTGGCATCATACGTCACCCTCAGCTTTGCCGGGTAGACCTCACCAAATCGCATCCCCTTTTTGTACAGTGCCGCCTTCACTCGCCCGAACACCGCTCGTCTCTTTGCCAGCTCCACCATCAAGTTCTGGTAGTTCCGAACTCCAGCACCATCCCACTGCACCTCGCGCTTCTGCTTCGCCCAGCTTAACACCTTCTCCTTCATGCAGTACTTATGGAAGCAGATAATTACTGCTCTTGGCAGCTCATTCACTTGGGCATCGGCCTTAATCACTGATGAGCTCGGCCCAGTTCGTACCGGGAGGAGTTCTCAACCTCCCTCATCAACTCCGCCAACTTTTTAGCGAAGTCTCTATTGGCCTTGGGCCCTCTGTCACTTCGGGCAAGCCCACAATTCTCAGATTGTCCCTCCTCAAGCAGTTCTCCAAGTCATCGAGCTTTGCTCGGAGTCTTCTGTTGACCTCCACCACCCTTCGCAGCTCGTCCCCATCGAGATGAGCTGGTCGCTGTGCTGCGACACAGCCTCCTCCATTTCCTTCATCTTCTCGCCCTGCTCTCTCAGCTCGGCCAATGTCTTTGCCACAGCTACCCTCACCAGGGCGATTGACTCCTTCACCAATGACTTCAATGCGACTGCCATCTCCTTCCTCAAAGCCTCCATATGAAGAAGAAGATTGCTTATTGTCATGAGTAGGCATCAAATGAAGTTACTGTGAAAAGCCCCTAGTCGCCACATTCCGGCGCCTGTTCGGGGAGGCTGTTACGGGAATCGAACCGTGCTGCTGGCCTGCTTGGTCTGCTTTCAAAGCCAGTGATTTAGCCCTGTGCTTTTCCAGCTCCACTGCCATCACCTCAGTCATCTTCTCCACCT
The DNA here is from genome assembly GCF_902713615.1 of Scyliorhinus canicula. Taxonomy (NCBI): domain Eukaryota; kingdom Metazoa; phylum Chordata; class Chondrichthyes; order Carcharhiniformes; family Scyliorhinidae; genus Scyliorhinus; species Scyliorhinus canicula. The sequence continues at coordinate 15,964,342 of NC_052153.1, read as the reverse complement.
TACATAGCGCGGCCCCCCCATGTGGTCCGGCATCTGCCATCTTGTCAGCGCTTTTGCTGGTCCTCTCATTCAACGACGAGCCCGTGTTTCCTCCCTTCTTCGACGCTGCTTTTTGCATCCTTTAACGACTTATTATATTCTTTTTTTTTCACCCTTCCTTCCTTCTTCAAACTTTTTTTTATATAGAAAAACAAAAATTCTTAATTCAAAAAAAATGAAACAAAAACTTTCACCAAGTTTATTTAAAACTTCTTTCTCTTCTTTTTTGTATTCCTCCAGAATTTCCCTGGGACCGGACTTCCGTCTTCTTACAATATTCTAGGTGGGAGCCACCCAGTGTGGGACATCTCACTTACATCGCACCCTGGCTTCGGGCCTGCCGCCTCGACTACCATTTGGCTCCGCCCCCGCTGCTCCGACCTCCGCGCGCGCTGGGCCCAACGCCTCAGCTCCCGCCGCCCGACACCTACACAGGGGTCCTCGCTGGTTTTCAAACGGGCCCCGCTTGACGCCCGGGACGGCCCCAAAGGCCGACAATAATCGGTGGGGGGGGGAGCGAAGAAACGGGGAAACCCCCCGAATGCACTGCAAATAGTGGCCACCGGTGGGAGCTCCTCTCGATGCGGCCGACCCACTCGCAAACCCCACCGGAAGGCGGTCAGAGCCTCCTTAAATGATAGAAAGGTTGTATTCCAAATTTCCTTGTCCCAGGCTTCTGTAGGAGCGTTTCCAAGGACTGAGTATTAAGCTAGCTTGCACGTGGGGTTCCTTCCTCTTAGTTACAGCTTAGCTGAGCACACGGACGTGCAGACACGTCAACTCTTGTTAAGACGGCTTTATTTTTCCAAGCTTGGACCACATACGAGGGAGAGTGGGCTTTACGCTGGTGCAGACGACCCAATTCTACAATGTTCCAAAATCAATAGCCCACCCCAGTTGGACTTGATCCAATCCTTGGAGCTGTCAATTTGATAGTGACCGACGAAGGTTAAGCAACAACATGACTGTGATCAACTCATGATTTACCCCAATCCTGCCACCTGTTGTTTACCAGGATAGTTTGTCCATTATGAAGTTGTTTTTCTGCCATTCCCATGTTACATATCTCAGCCAGTTCCGGCCCACCTCATTGTTCATCTCAGGGCAGGATGTTGAAGTTGGTTACACCATGGATTGTCTGAGACAGGATGCTGGGGGCACTGATTAGAACTGCTTACTGAGCTGACTGTGTTATTGCTGACCACACTATTTCTGTCTAATCCTGTTTGTCTTAAAAACATGGGCAAGTTCGCTAGTCATGCATTGTGGCCACTGCTTTTAGCAAGAATTTAAATCGTGTTACTGCTCTGTTCTAAAAATACATGTTTAATGGTTAATTATGGGTATACTTTCTGTGATTATTTTCAATCCTTAATAAACTAACTTATGTAGAAATATTCTCCTGTTATCCCAACCATCCGGTTTTAAGGGGTCTTATTTCAGGACCCCCCCCCCCCCCCCCCCCCCTTCAGCTTCCAACAGCAACTTGCATTTACATCAACTTCAACATCGTCGGCAGCACGGTGGCACAGTAGCTAGCACTGCTGCCTCACAGCGCCAGAGATCTGGCCTTGGGTGACTGTCTGTGTGGAGTTTGCACTTTCTCCCCGCGTCTGCGTGGGTTTCCTCCAGGTGCTCCGGTTTTGTAAGGCAAATGCCAAAGTTAACATTGTCAGCCTTTCGCACGAGGCAATGAGAAGAATTCAAAGAGAAGATTGAGTAGAAAGCAAAAAGGTAAAAAATAAAGGATTGGGGAAAGAAAATGGCTAAAACTGTGGCACAGTGGTTGGCACTACTGCCTCAAAGCTCCAGGGTCCTATGTTCAATTCCAGCCTCGGGTCACTGTCTGTGCAGAGTCTACATGTTCTCCCCGTGTCTGCGTGGGTTTCCTGCGGGTGCTCCGGTTTCCTCCCACAGTCCCAAGATGTGCAGGTTAGGTCGATTGGCCATGATAAATTGCCCCTCAGTTTCCAGCGTGTTAGGTGGGGTTACTGGGTTACCGGGGGGGGGGGGGGGGGGGGGGGGGGGGGGGGCGCTTAAGTAGGGTGCTCTTTCCAAGGGCCGGTACAGACCCGATGGGCCGAATGGCCTTCGCCAGCACTATAAATTCTATGATTCTATGATCCTTTTGTGCTAATTGAACTGAACAAATATAATCCAGTAATGATCTGGCAGTCTAGCTAAGTAGCATGTTGCCCGGTGTTGGGTGGAACTGCAAAGAAAAGGCTCCAGCCTGTTAAAAGGCTCTTAGCTAACCAGTTTTAATTGCTGCTCTATTTTCTCGTCACATTTTCAATTCAGACCTTCCCGGAACTTTACTCATTGCCTGGGAAATTGCTGTTCTTGAGTCAGGTATCCTGGTTTTGTTATTAATCTTAGCTACATTACAGGATAGAGTGCAACGCTATAATTATCACGGGAACCCAACCATTCAGCTATGTCAGCGGGTGTCAGCTGAGCTCAGTGGGGAGCACTCTCACTTCTGAGTCATCAAGGTTGTGGGTTCAAGTCACCCAACAGGATCTGGGCTAACATGTCCTGCACTATTCTGAAGGCGTTTTGGATGAAATGTTAAACTTCTGCCCTCTATTTTGTTTCAAACACTATTTGAAGAGGTGCTGGGATTCTCCTCGATGTCCTGGCTGGTGTTCATCTGAACAAACATCACGAAGAGAACTCCTGCGAGCTTTACCTACCAGAGTGACTGCCACTCAAAAGTACTGAAAACAAACGGTGGAATTCTCTGTTCCTGAGACGAAGCGTTGATGCTCAGGCAGGGTGAGCGGGGTTCAACGACAGCAAAACTGGCGCCGCACCTGGACTGATTCAGCGACCGTGGAGGGGCTTGCGCCAGCGCCACATGCAACACAATCGATTCCAGTGAGAAATGGTGCGGGTTTTGCCAGGTTCGCGATTGACACTCTGGAGGCTGAGGTGCTGCAGCCGTAGATACACACTTCACTCCCCACAAACACCATCCCGGCCAACAAGCACGGCACCCCATGTCACAGATGCCAAGCTCGCGACCCTGATAGATGTCGTGGAGGAGAGGCGGGCGAGGCTGTATCGCAGCCTAGTTGTCAGCCGCCGCTGTTCATCATACCTGGGCGCAGGCGGCAGAGGCAGCAAACTCTGTCATCCACACCACCTGGAGCGACCAGAAGTGCCATAAAAAACTGCACGTCCTTCTCAGGGCAGCCACCGTGAGTGGGTAGCACAGTTCACCTGGCACCAACTCCCGTCCATACAGCCGTAACCCTACCACCACCCCCCAACAGGAGGGTGGACGAACCACCACCCTGCACCACTTGCCAGCACCCATACCGGCTGCCATGTCTGGGTGCCCTGGCCACTGGAGCCACCAGGTACCTACCCCTTAGGCTGCATTCATCAGACTGTCTAACACCATCGTTTTTGTATCCCACCCCCCCTCCAAGGAGATGGCCGCTCGCAATCGCCAGGAGCAGGAGAAGACCTGGACATTGCAGCAGCTGCTAGTCACAGCGGGCCATGTCTGAGAGCATGGGCGGCATTACCCAGTCACTGGCTGACGTGACGCAGACACAGAGGGAGGTGGCCCAGTCCCAGAGGGAGATGGCGCAGACCCTGAAGGTGGTGGTACAATCGAGTGTGATGTGGCGGAGTCCCAGATGGAGGTGGTCCACTCCCTGTGCTCCATGGCCTCGAGTGTGCAGACCCTGGTCGAGTCATCTGCGGGCCTCCAAGACTGGCAGTGGAAGGGGAGCCTCGGGGCTGAACTCCGCTCGCACCCCCGTCCTAAGGGATAGCCCGGGGGCCATCGGCACCCTGAGGGAGGTGATGGGGCCCGTGCCGGTGACTCCCACAGGGGAGGTACTAGAACACCGCAGCACCTCGGACTCACCCTCTCCTGTCCCTGGCGCATGTGGTGGGCAGTGGGCAGAACATGGCTGAACCATGCCACCTGGGACACCTGAACAGCAGCAGGGCCCACCCAGAAGAAAGGGACCCAAGTTGCAGGGCGGGAATCACAGCAGGCCACCTTCACTTCAGATGTACTATCTGGGAAATTATCCAGACTTTGCATTAGGGCTCTTAAGGCCAGAAAGGTAGACATCAGTTACAATGGAAGGGGTGCAGGGCATAGTTTAGTGATTGGGGCAAGGGCACGCATATAAATATGTTTTCACATTAAACACCTGCGTGCAGTGTTACATAACCTGTCTCGGTGCTCTGTCAGATGGGTGTGAGGGGTGGACTGGTCTGGGCTGGCTGCAGCGAGAGCGCACGGGGCGGGGGAATGGGTGGGTGTTGGAGGGTGGGCTTGGCTCAGGCACCGAAGTACACCCAGCGCTCACCGCTCTGGTGTCCCATCTCCCCATCCCACACCGTCCCTCCCCCCCGCCATCCACCCTCCCCCACTATCCCCACCTCCTCCACCATCCCCACCTCCACCACCCCAGGGAATCGATGGGACAGTGTGATGGATGGTCAGCTCGCATACAGGGATCACCCAGGTGAACGGTGGAAAGTGTTACCCTGGGCAGGAGTCAGACGATTCAAACGATGCAGAGCACCAGAGCTCATCGCAGAGCGGGTTGTCAATATGATCCGTCTCATGGATCAGACTCGCTGTTATTGCCAACCCAATGTCCGCAACACATAGTGCGGCAGGTGGGCATCACAGAGAGGGTTGAAGGCGTGGGAGCAGTCGGGGAGGGGAGTGGTGGGTGGGTGTGGTGGTGGGATGTGATGTCCGTGTCCCGGGCCATTTCACCGCCTAGCCAGTAAACCTGGAGGCGATCAGAGCGTCCCGTGCATGTAGCCCATGCGCACATGTTATGTGGCCTCCCGTGCCTGCCTGGTCCACCCTCAACCTCCCCCACTTCTTCCTCATCAGACGAGACCTGCCGTTCATCCCCCTCATCCAGCATGTCACCCCACTGCGTGATGTTGCGGAGGATACAGCAGGCCGCCACAATGCAGGTGGCCCTCCCAGCGGTGTACTGGAGGGCCCCACCAGAACAGTCCAAACACCTTAACTGCAAATTCAGGATGCTGAAGCACCGCTCGATTACGCCTCTGGTCGCTGTATGGGCGTCGTTGTAGCGGGTCTCCACGTCAGTCTGTGGCCTTCGGATAGGCATCATCAGCCACGACGCAGTGGAAACCCCTGTCACCCAGGAATCGAGCCCCCCGCTGGGGGTGCACCTCAAAGAAGTCTGATATCGCCGAGAGTGTGAGGGTGAAGGCGTTGTGCACACTGCCCGGGTATCGGGTGTAGATAAGCCTGAAGGTCAGACACCTGCTGCACGTCCATCAAGTGGAACCCTTTCGGTTTGTGTAGAGCAACTTGCCGTCTGCAGGTGCTCGGACGACAACATACATCCCATTGATCGCCCCCTGGACCCAGACATCTCTGCGATGACGGCGGACCCCACTGCCAGGCATCCTGGTGAGCTCAATCCACATTGAAATGTATGTATTGTGCCAAATGGGCATATCGGGCCTCCAGCGCAGATGCACCTGTGCACCCAGCTCTGTGAGATCCTGGACAGTTCCCCACTCGGTGCCTGGGAGGACCCCGTGGCGTAAATTTTCAGTGCGACCGCCACCTTGACGGCCACTGGGAGCTGGTGTCTTCCCCATTCCCCACGGTGCCAGGTACACCATGATCTGGCAGATATGTCGCACTGACTCCGATAGGTCCTCGGTTGTCAGGCGCTGCCGGTACACAAGAACCTCATACGGTGCATTCTTTACACTTCCTCCTCCTCCTCAGTCTGTTGGGCTGCCGGCTCTCCATCCTAAGCGACTGCCTCCTGTTCCACTGGGGTAGTGTCCACTGCTGCAGGTTCCTCCTCCTCGAGCAGCTCCAGCTCGGAAAGCTGCAGTGTATCCCCCAGGGCTGCGGTGACTAAGAGGATGGCCACCATTGCCGGTTGTATTCCAATATCCATTGTCTGTAGCGGGTCAAAGGCAGACATGCTAGCATGGTGCATTCGCTGGTGCCCAACCAGGTGTACCGGTCCGTATAGTTGCCCCAGTTGGCATAGTGGACTATGCCCCTACATGCGCCCCATCCCCGCCAACCCTGAACTCCTGGCCCTGTTGGTGTCCAGCACCTTGGCGGCCTCTGGCTCTATCGCCCTTCCCTACTGCGGGGGGTGCTGTCAGCTGACACTGCCAATGCCAGCAGCCCAGTGACCACCTGTAGCGGCTACTGTGGGTGTTGCCCTTGGGCGGGCTGGTGTGATGTCCTGTCGGTCGGAGGCGGGCGGGTGGGTTGTGAGGCGGAGGTTAGGGTGAAGGATGGGTGCTGGGGTGCGTGGTGGTGCAGTATGGGCACCCTTATGGCCGGTGCCATGCTGCAGAACCAGGGGCAAAGATGGGGTGGTCAGTGGGGTGCGCAACAAGATGGTTGACTTATGGGCCACAGCAATGCCGGTCCCTCATCAGCCACGGCACCTGTTTCTCAACTTTTATAAGCACAAGTGAACCTCGGCATTGGTAATTCCCCCCAAAGGAGGCGGAGAATGGCGGAGGGCGAGGAGAATACCAGGTCAGGCCAACTAATGATCTGCCAACCGCGTTTACTGTATGTGTGGAGCAGAATGCATTCATGCCTCTGTTGCGGTGGTGAAGAAGTGCGAGTTGGTGTGAAACTGGGACCCGCCACGATTTCAGTGTCGGGAACGATTCTCGGCCCAACCGTCTTTCCCGCCTCAGCCGACGGAGAACCCCCCCCGGAGTGTTTCAGGACCTTGTGAATCAGTTCTTAATTCTAAAATTGTGGGATGCTTATAACTAAATGTACAACAGTGAAAGTTCGTCAGCTTCAGCATAGCCTCAACAGTCTGAATGGCCTTGCGCTCTGCCATAATGGCTCTCTGCTATGTTCTGTTAATGAATCACTGCATATCAAATTTAGTGAACTTTCCTTTCACCCTTTCCCTTGGCCTTCACGCTGCATCTAGCTCTTCAAAATATTCCCACAATCTTTGCGTTACGATGCACATTAGTTTATTTTTGAGTTATTAAACAATTTATCATCGGGACTCCCAGAGGACAGATAAATAAGCAAGAGTGTAGCAGTGTTATGGAGAGGGAAGGAGCAAGAGATCTCAACTTACTTCCCCTGTTGGACATTCGCATCAAGGCGATACTAATGATGTGGCTGCCCGCGAACTATACCCCTGTTCATTGTGTTGAAGACTGCTGCACTTAGAGCGTAAGCTAAGGTTAAGTATATCCAGGTAGGGGGCACTCACTGGATAATTACTTGTGCATATGTAGAGACACTTATTGACACTGATTGTGGGTTGTAAAGTTAGGAGCTATGGATTTGTAAAGCGTCACTTTGTGAATCAATGGAAATCTGAGGGAAAGATTGACTTCTGGTCTCCTCCTTCACCAACTAGCTGTAAGAGGTTTTACACACAGGACAAGTATATTCAAATATATTACTTTTGCTTCCTATGAACAGAGAGAGACAGGAGGAGGCCATTCAGCCAGACAATTTGATCCTGGCCTCTATTCTTCAACTACAGCTTTCGTCCTTGGTTCTTGCCTGTTTACCCTTGCTTTACAAAATTCTTCACAACTCAGCTTTCCACCCGGCTCTTCAAACATATGGGGCTGCAGCTAAGTGCCGACGCTGGCGTGGGACCTGTGGGGCTGGATTCTCCCCTACCCGGCGGGGCGGGGGGGTCCCGGCGGGACGGAGTGGCGTGAACCACTCTGGCGTCACACGAGAGGGTTTAAACTAGGGTGGCAGGGGGGTGGGTACCGGAGCAATAGGTCAGAAGGTGACAAAATTGAGGGAGAACTAGGGAATAGGACCAGTATGGCTCTGAGGAAGAGCAAACAGGGAGATGTTGCTGAAAACAGCGGGACTGGTGGTCTGAAGTGCATGTAAGGCAAATGAACTTAGAGCTTGGCTTATTACTTGGTACTATGATGTTGTTGCCATTACTGGGACCTGGCTGAGGGAAGGACAGGATTGGCAGCTAAACATTCCAGGGTGTAGATGGTTTAGGTGGGATAGAGGGGGATGTAAAAGGGGTGGTGGAGTTGTGCTACCGGTTAGGGAGAATATCACAGCTGTACTGCAGGAGGACACCTCAGAGGGCAGTGAGGCTATATGGGAAAAGATCAGGATAAGAAGGGTGCAGTCACAATGTTGGGGGTTTAACTACAAGCCTCTCAACCGCCAGTGGGAGATAGAGGAGCAGGCTTCAAGCTGGCATGGACTAGTAGCTAGGAGTGTCTATCTCGTAGCGTGTGTTGACTGGAGACTTACTTGGTTGGTGCAGCTGCTAGGCAGGTCTCTCGTTGTTGAGAGTCACGGTCAAGAGTTGTTTCGAGCTGCTGAGAGACCCTGCCAAGAAGGATGAGTTGAACTTGGGGACTCTGTTTTATAGTCCCCAGGGATTTTGCGCCCTTTTGGGCGGACCACGGACCTGGTCCCAATCAATTGGACTAAGTTCCAATCGCTTGAATCGATTTCTCCAATACTGGAGCTGTTCCCTGATCGCTGGGCGGGCCCTATGTGTCCGTTGGCCTTCCTTTGTCCTGGCTCCCGCTCCCGCTGGGGAGTCTGGTTTGGTCCCGATCGTTTCAATGTATCTAATTGTTCCTGGGGATTGCTCATTAATATGCAGATGGTTGCTGGTTTTGGTTCTGTCTGGGTTTTTGCAAGTCTTAATACACAGGAAAACTTGCACCTGCTTGTTTCCCCGTGACTGACCATTTTTCCCTGCATTCTTTGCTGCCGTCCATTTTGGAATCGGGAAGTGGCCAACCCAGGTGGCTACAATAGTCAGAGACTTTTTCCCAGGGTAGAGGGGTCAATTACTCGGGGACATAGGTTTAAAGTGCGAAGGGCAAGGTTTAGAGGAGATGTACAAGGCAAGTTTTTTACGCAGAGGATAGTGGGTGCCTGGAACTCGCTGCTGGAGGAGGTGGTGGAAGCCCAGAGTCGATAGTGATGTTTCAGGGGAATCTTGACAAATACATGAATAGGATGGGAACAGAAGGATATGGACCCCAGAAGTGTAGACGATTTTAGTTTAGACAGGCAGCATGGTCGGCGCAGGCTTGGAGGGCTGAAGGGCCTGTTCCTGTGCTGTATTTTTCTTTGTTCTTTGTTCTAATTAAGAGGTTAGGTCAGATAAGGAAAAAGGTAAAACAGTATATAGGAAGCAATTTCAACAGATGAAAGATATCTGTTTTGAGACCACAGCGCACAGCAGGCAAATCTGTGTCAGTAGAAAATCCTGTTTGAACAACCAGTTTCTCTACCCTACATCAGGAGCAACCCTGAAAGTGGTAAGTGCCTGGTGTGGTGACTTTCCTGGATTTTTCTGCTAGTTTTTAAAACCCTATAAATAATCTTTATTGTCTCAAGTAGGCTTACATTAACACTGCAATGAAGTTACTGTGAAAAACCCCGAGTCACCACATTCCGGCGTCTGTTCGGGGGAATTCTCAGCCGGTATAGGAATTGAACCCACGCTGTTGACCTTGTTCTGCAAACCAGCTGTCTGGTCCACTGAGCTAAACCAGCCTGTAGGATGTTGCTTGGGGAGGATTAGCTCAGACGTTACGGGAATTAAATGGTTCGGAACAGGATAAATTTAGTGATACTGTGTATAGCCATTGAGTTAATTCAGTATACATTTATTTGAACTTATTATTGCTTATTTCATTGTTCAATAAGCATGTACATTATTTAAAATCATTGCTGGGACTTAATTCTCTGGTTTTCAAATCTTTCCTTGCATGAAACCAAATTGCAAAATACAGTGGGGAGCAGGTGTTTCTGGTTTCCCGTCTGAGATTGTAACACCCTGGTGTTTACCATTACCTGTGCTCTTAACAAGAGACAGTGAGGTGCGATTTTTTGCAATGCTACCAAGCGGATTCTTTTGTATGGGAGTCACAGACAGGCCAGGTTCTGCTATTTTAAAGGTCTTTGTTCAGTTTTAAAATTTTAAGACTAGCAATAAGTATCTCTATGTATGAAATTAAATTAAATTAAAATTGCTTATTGTCACGAGTAGACTTCAATGAAGTTACTGTGAAAAGCCCCTAGTCGCCACATTCTGGCGCCTGTTGGGGGAGACTGGTACGGAAATTGAACCGTGCTGCTGGCCTGCCTTGGTCTGCTTTAAAAGCCAGCGATATCTCTCTCTCTCTATCTCTCTGTCTGTCTCTCTGTCCCTATCTCTCTATCTGTCTCTCTCTCTCTGTCGCTGTCTCTCTCTCTGTCGCTCTCTCTCTCTGTGTCTCTCGCTATCTCTCGCTGTCTCTCTGTCTCTCTCTCTCTCTGTCTCTCTCTCTTTGTCTCTCTCTCTCGCTATCTCTCTGTCTCATATTTTATAACAACAGTGTGTGTAGTTAGTCCCTCACCGGCCAAATAATGTTCAAGGACACTACTATCGAGTGACATCTAAGTAAAGGCCATGTACCGCATTCTCGCAGAGGCAGCTAGTTAGTAACCAGCAGCAGAAAACTTCTGTAATTTTCAATTGTTTCATTCAATTAGGTTTCATTCTGGTAACTTGTCCTTGTAGCTGTACCATGCATTGAATTCCAACAGTGCAGAAGGAGGCCACTCAGCCCATCGGGTCTGCACCAACCCTCTGAAAGAGCACCCTACCTAAGTCGGCTCCCCCACCCTATCCCTCTAACGCCACAGCCTCACCTAACCTGCACATCTTTGGACACTAAGAAGCAATGTTCGCTTGGCCAATCCACCTAACCTGCACATCTTTGGACCGTGGGAGGAAACCGGAGCACCCGGAGGAAACCCACGCAGGCATGGGGTGTACGCGCAAACTCCACACAGTCACACAAAGCCGGGAATCGAAACTGGGGTCCTGACACTGTGAGGCAGTGGTGCTAATCACTGTGCCACCATGTCGCCCCGTACTTCAGCTTATGGCTGGAGCTCGAGAGTTAAGAAATCTGAGAACGTTCCAGAAAGACTGAGAATCGCTGACAGAAATTGTGGGTGAGATTTTCCATTCTGGAAACTTAGACCGGAGGTGGGTGGAAATGTCCACGTGATACGTGCTGGTTGGTGTGATTTCTGTTGGGCAGCGGGATGTGGGGTGAAGGAGGACACACGCGATCGTCCGCTTACCAGCACATTATTTAGGGAAGGTGTCTGTGAATGTCATGGTGGGGGTTGAACAGGTGTTTAGCCACACCAGCATATCTCATGATATCGAAGGGCCTGGTGTCATATTTAAATGGCACCGGATAGGCATTCACTCTTTGCAGGCATGGAACTCCCCACTAACCCGACAGACCACAGCCCATACTGTGGAAGTTGGCAGATGTGAGCAACCCTATCACAGGACATATGAAGGTGACTTGGGCATTGCCCTTTGCTCATCTCTAGCTAAGACACCGTCTGTGATACAGGGATGGTCGGGCCAATGGATCATGTTGCCAATCTCTTCACATCTTGCAGTTCCCATTGCTTTTGCTGCTCAAGCTCATGGCCCTATGCCAACCTGTGATGGATTCGCCTTCTCATCTGGAAGGGAGCCATTGCCAAGGCCAGGGTTTTCTTTTTATATTTTATTCAAGGGATTTCCATATATACAAACCGAATCAGGAGAACAACTAACTCTACAAACAACCAACACCCACTCACCCATTCTCCCCTGACTCCACCCCCTCCTCACATCCCGCCTTCCCCATTTAAACCCTCTTACCGCCCCCCCCTACTCCTGCTGACCTCTCAAACCTTCATACAAAATCAATAAAGGGCAGCACGGTGGCGCAGTGGGTTAGCATCGCTGCCTCACAGCGCCGAAGACCCAGGTTTGATCCCGGCTCTGGGATGGGGCATATTCTCCCCGTGTTTGCGTGGGTTTCGTCCCCACAACGCAACGGATGTGCAGGGTAGGTGGATTGGCCATGCTAAAATTGCACCTTAATTGGAAAAAATGAATTGGGTACTCTAAATTTCTTTAAAAAAAGAAATCAAGAAATCAACCTCCGGGTGAACCCGCTCAATGAGGCCTTCACCTACCAGAACCTTAGCCTGGACTTGCCACTCTATTGCATGCCACTCCATCTCACCCACCACGAACCGCTCGCCCATCCCCTGCTAACACCCCCCGCCCCGCCTACTGTTATGGGCCAGGGTTTAGAGAACCCCAAAGTGTATCATGGAGTTCACCTGACCCACAACGTTTAATAGATTGTGGTACGGGGTACACACGGCCCACATTACAGGTGTGGTACAGCAGAAATGGAAAAGTATTTTTTAAAGCAAAACAATGTTTATTCTATGAACTCAACTTAACCTTTTCAAAACATACAGTCAACATCTTACCAACCATCAATTCAAATACAACCCACAAAGAATACAACACAAAGTAATCCTTTTAAGCTTTCCTTTTGACATCCACGCGACTTAAAAACAAAACCTTTAACAGAAGCACATCAGGTTAAAGTCACTATTAAAAACATTTATAATTCCGAATTCACCAAATGATCAAGAGATAGTCTTTTGATGGCAGAGAGGACAGCAGTACACCTGCTTGGTCTGGCTTCAGCTCCAACACTCAAAACAAAACTAAAGCACACCCTGCAGCCTGCTGAAAAATGAAAGTAAAAAGCTGACAGACAGCCCAGCTCCACCCACACTCTGACATCACTGATAATACTCATTTCTTAAAGGTACATTTCTTAAACAACCATTTCTTAAAGGTACTCTCACATGACACCACCCCCTGGTCTATGACTGTTCCCTCATAACAACACCCTGCCCACTAAGACACCCTCCCCCAGAATCCAGAAACTCTTACCCATGCACCACCCCCCACTTTCCCCTGACATGGATGCACACCCCTTCATTCCCCAGGCACTCTCTCCACCCCTCCCCCATAAGCCTGCCTGCCCTGTCCAACCTTTGCCCCACCCTTCCATTCTGCCCACCACATTCAGCCTTCACCTGCCTCCCATGACCAGCATTGGTGCAGCTTTCGTTACTGGCACTCAACATAGCTGAAGCTGTGCAAGGTCTCCAAGAAGGAGAAAGTAACTCCTATGGACCTCAAAATCATAGAAGAGGTGAAACTCGCCGAGGGCACATCATTTTAGATACTGTCGTAAAACTGAATGTTAAAAATTCTCACTGGTGGAGAACTTAATTTGGAGGGCGAGCTTAATTTGGGGAGTTGACCTTTTAAGGAACATGCATGATATATAAATATATGCAAATGTATTGCTCAACATCGCTTGTCAGGAAGCTCGACCCACATTTAACCTGATTTGAAGGTCGGGTCAACAAAATTCCAATTGTTTTTCCGCCATCAGAAAACTGATTTATTGCCTCCCTTTAAATCCATGCCCACCATGATTCTGGACCAGATGATTTCACCCCTATGTGTGTACAAAAATCCTGTAAGTTCTGACATATTTTAAAGTTCTGTAAATCAACTGTTGTTAATTTAGAACATTGCTCTGAAATATAAGGAAGAGCCATACAGCAACCCAGAAAACAGATAACAGTCTCCTCTTGAAATATTGGGGGACAGTGGTCAATGTCGACCTCGAACATCATGCCTGCTGTGCTAACTGCTTTAACCAACTGAGCTGGGGATCTGCCAGCAGTAATTCACAACAGTCTCTCATCCAGTTTCACTGGAGTGGACTTTGACTTTGTATATTGTATTCTGAGCTTTTGGCTACTATGGGGAGACATGGTATGTTGTTAATATCATGGACCTGACCATTCAGGTTCCCAGGCTAATATTCTGGGAACACAGGTTCAATTCCTGCTGTAACCCTGGTGAAAATCAAGCTCAATTATTATTTTTAATATTAAATTAAATCTGTTAATTAATTCAACAAATCAAGAAATTTGTAATTAAAGGTTGGTCTCAATAATTGTGACCTTGTCATTAAACCCATCTGATTCGTTAATGTCCTTGAGGGAATTAAATCTGCCGTTCTTTCCTATATGTGACTCCAGATCAATACCAATATAGAAACAAAGAAAATAGGAGCAGGAATAGGCCACTTGACCCTTCGAGCCTGCCCCGCCATTCATTACGATCATGGTTGATCATCCAACTCAATGGCCTGATCCCATTTCCAGCCATATCCTTTGATCCCCTTCGCCCCATGTACTATTTCTTATTTCTCCTTGAAAACATACAGAGCTGAATTAACCACCATCAGTGTTCTCTGTTTTGCTGGCAGCCCGGGGGTTTCCCGACGGCGTGGGGCTGCCCTACAATGGGAAACCCCATTGGCCAGCCGGCAAAACAGAGAATCCCGATGGGGTGCGGCGGGACGGAGAAATGTTTTGGTCTTAAATGCTTTCCATGGTAACAAATTCCGTCGGCTGAACACTCTCTGAGCGAAGAAATATCTCCTCATCTCAGTTCTAAATGGTCTTCCTCGTATCCTCAGACTGTGACCCCTGGTTCTAGACAGTCCCACCATCAGGAACATCCTTTCTGCATCTACTCCATCTAGTCCTGTTAGAAGTTTATAGATTTCTATGAAATTCCTCCCTCATTCTTCCTGTATTCTCTCCAGCGAATACAATCCTAATGACGTAATCTCTCCTCATATGTCAGTCCTGCCATCTCAGTATGGTTGGCTTTTAACTGCCCTCATAGAATCTCTACAGTGCAGAAGGAGGCCATTCGGCCCATCGAGTCTGCACCGGCCCTTGGAAAGAGTGCCTTCCAGAGTCCCAGTACCCTCTCCGGGCCCTATCCCTGTAACTCCACCTCACCTTTTAAGGGCAAATACCTAATTTATCATGGCCAATCCACTTATCTTACACAGCTTTGGACTGCAGGAGGAAACCGGAGCACCCGGAGGAAACCCATGCAGACACGGGGAGAAAGTGCAAACTCCACACAGACAGTCACCGAAGGTCGGAATTGAACTGGTGAGACAGCAGTGCCAACCACTGTGCCATCGTGCCACCGCCAATGGCTGAGCAAGTTGTACCAAACCACTACCAAAAAGTCGGTTGGACTGCAGTGGTTCAAGAATGTAGCTCACCAGTACATTCTTAAGAGCAATTAGCAAAGGGCAATGAAGAAGAATGACAAGAGACAATGGCATTTGATGATCATTCAAAAGAAAAGAAAATAAAGACTTGCACTTAGAAAGCACTTTTTATGAGCATTGGATGCTTCAAAGCACTTTAGAGCCATTGAAGTAAATTCACTGTTGTAATGTAGGAAGCACAGCAACCACATTTATTCAATCAGAAACATGATAACAACCAGATAATTTAGTTTTTTATGTTGATTGAGCAATAAATATGCTTTCCTTCGGCAATGCCCTGGAGCGTCGGCCTTGATTATTGCACTTGAGCTTTGGAATGGGATTTGAACCCAGAATCTGAGTAAGACTTCTACCAGCTGAGTCAGGGCTGGCAAACAAATATTTCAATTGTGTATATGTTCATTCAGAATGAAAACGCCCATTGGCGGTCCGATGGCGCAGTGGTTAGCCGAGGACCCGGGTTCAATTCTGGCCCCGAGTCACTGTCCGTGTGGAGTTAGTACATTCTTGTGTGTCTGCTTGGGTCTCACCCCCACAACCAAAATATGTGTCTAGTATGTGGATTGGCCACGCTAAATTGCCCCTTAATTGCTAAAGAAAATGAAATGGGTACTCAAAACAAAAACGAGAACACCCATGAATCATTATTCTCGCTATCAGGGTTAGCAACTAACTGCTGAAATAAAATATTCAAAAAGTTTTGCAGAAAGTAGACAAAGAAAACGACAAAGCAATTATTCCATTTTAACAGATATCTGGCACTGAAGCATAGTTTCAGGTTTAATTTCTTCCATGCTCCAAATTAAAGTTGAGGAAACAAATGAAAACCCTGATCTTGTCCTACTTTTGGAAACATTTCATGTCATCACTTTCTTCTTGTTAACCACAATGGTGCATGTCAATGTTGTCATTGCTCACTGATAGTCCTGCACCAGTGTCTGCCACTCAGTCGTAGCTCGCTCATCTTTAAGTCAGAAGGCTGGAACAAGGAGGGTGGATGGAAGGAACCAGTATCTGTAGTGTACTTGGATTTCCAAAAGGTTTTCGATAAGCTGTCACAGAAACAGTCAGTGTTCAGGATAAGAGCTCCTAGTGTTGGGGGCAGGGGGCAATGGGGGTTGGTGCTGATATCTTAGTGTGATTAATAGATTGGCTGACTGACAGAAAATGGAGAGGCCAGCATCAATGGGCCATTTTCAAGTTGGCAAATGGTAACTATCCAGCATCAATCCTAAGAAGAATTTCGTCCTCCAAAACCTTGGGAAGAGCAAAGCCATCACCTTTGGCCCTGCACAACACTGGGACCGTACCATCAGTTTTATACACCCCCACCAACCCCGGCCACCATTTCAGATTGAACTTGGTGGTTTGTCAGATTTCACTCATCTTTGATCCTAAGTAGGTCTTCCAACCTTATATCCTGTTTATCAGTGAGCGTGTTCACTGTTATTTCTGCAATCTTTCCCATCCTTGGCCTTGCCTCAGCCTTTGCTACCTCCAGACCTGACGATTCCATAACTCCCCCACTTGAATCCTCCATCATCCCCAACACCTCGCCCTCTTCCCACGCACCTTCCCAGGCAATCGCAGAAGGTGTAATACCTGCCACTTTACCTCTTCCTTGCTCACTATCTAATGGCCTAAACACTCTTTTCAAGTGAGGCAGAGTTTCACGTGCACCTCCTTCAATCTGGTCTATGGGAGCATTTGCTGCTCCCAATGCGGTCCACTCTACACTGGAGAGACTATACACAGACTGGGTGACCACTTTGCAGAACATCTTCGGTCCGTCCGCAAGCAGAACCTAGACACTCCTGTCACTGCCATTTCAACTCACCATCCTACTCTCATGTCCACATGTCCGTCCTTGGCCTGCTGCAATGTCCCAGTGAAGCCCAGCACAAACTGGGGGAACAGCACCTCGTCTTCCGATGAGGACGTTACAGTCTTCCGGACTTAACGTTGAGTACCATAACTTCAACTCAACCTTCACCCCATTTTCATTTCACTCAATTTATTTTCATTCCTTCCATTGACCTGTTTTTCCCTCACCATTGCCCACCCTCCTCCCAACCCACTTGGGCCATCTCTTCCCAGTTCCTAGTTGCCCTTTGACACACTGCTTGTCTTTGCTCTGCCATTCATACCTTCTAATCTCTTTCTATTCCACTGTCGGCACCCTTCTTAGCCTAGATTACCCCCATTTACATTCCCTTTGTTTTCCTGCCCACATGATCTTTGTCACTCTCTACCTATCGCTGGACCTCTATCCAGCCTCACTGCTGCACATCCCCCTACTACTATTTCTAGTTGTCTTCAGCTTTGACAAAGAGTCATCCAGACTCAGAACATTAGCTCCCCTCTCTCTCCACAGATGCTGTCAGACCTGCTGGGATTGCCCAGTATTTTCTGCTTTTATGTTGACTATTCCATTGTCTCCTTGCTGACATGCCGACATCCTCGACCTTCTGTTATCTTCAGTCAGTCCAATAATTTTCCATCTGTGTTCTATCACACACCAAGTTGTGTGATGGAACCATCAATTCACCAGACACGTGCTTTCAGATATGAACAGCGGTTTTAATCTACTTACTACAGAGCCAGCCTGTTACCCATTGATGAACTCTTGATGAACTGTAGGCTGACTCTGGACAAGGGTATTTATACAGCAGTACAGGGGGGAGGAGTCGTGGGTGGAGCCCTGTACAAACTCCTGAGCATTCCCAGAGCTACTCCCCCTAGTGGTCGGATAACGCTACTGCGCTTACAAAGGTATTGGTAAATGCAGTGTGAATTACCAAGTTACATTCACCACATTGTGCTCAGCCTGTCCTTGTTTATTCATACTGAATCCCAGCTCTCCAATAGCTGCAAGATACAATTTTTATCTTTCTGTTTAAACTCCCTTTTGATCTTGCTTCTCTCACTATAGCTGCCTTCAACAGCAGCACCACTGTGTCCCCTATCGCTCTGACCGTCTCCAGCACTATCGCCACCGTTCTGCCCCTGACCCACGCTCTGAAGATGTACTCTTATGAATCCCACAGGGACTGATAACTTTAAAAAACATATTTAACTTTTCAGAGACCAACGCGAAACAACACTTCAAGTTTTAAGACATTTACTGTAACAAAAATAAATTATAAAAGCATCATTGACTAAATGTTGGCTGGATTTGCACCAACTGGGTTCCCAATGAGGCAGAGAATCCCGTGTTCAGGCAAAAATGGGAGCTGTTTGCGATGTTCCATTCCCCTGTTGGCAGTGGCATTGAGGTTTGTGCCCCGCACAAGTGGGAGGATGCAAACAGGTCTAAATGACCTTCTTGCATCTTATTAACAGGCTGGGCACCAGATTATCCACCTCCCCATGATTTTCTGGGCCAGGATTCATGCGGCCATGGATTGGTACAAGCATTTCCCTGCAATGGACATCTTGATGGGCCTCCAACAAGATTGCTTGAGATTGGAGAACATGACATCCCAACCAATGACCCCCCCCACCCGAGATCCCTCCACCAGATCCCATAACAGGGAACTTCACATAACAGGGATACCACTCCCCCCCCCCCCTTCCGCCCTTGGCAGAGAACCTCCCAAAGCATTGAACCTCCAATGACAGGAAACCCCCTCCCCATAGCAAAGAACACGTCACTCTTCCCATCGGTCGCCTCTTCTTCAAAGCCAAAGAGCAGACCAGGCAGAAAAAGTGAAACAAAATCACTGCTTTTTCACTCACCTGTGCCTTACATCTGCTGTCTCACACAGACATCTTGAAAGCAACAGCTGTAACTTAATAGAAATCCAAAAGCATATCACAGGTCTTTAAACCCCTCAGATCCTTCCATCTGCTTTAATCACTTCGAAAAGAAACAGCTTCCAGTAGCCTGTAATTCACAACTTCCAGACTGCCAGATGTCTGGATTTATTATTTTCATTTCTCTTCACAGTTGAATGGATCTCAAGCACCCTGCTGTGATACTAACCACAATTTTATAAACATCTAATAGTTAAGTGCTTTCACTTCCTCTTTTCCTTAGCAGAAAGCACTTA
Organism: Scyliorhinus canicula; assembly: GCF_902713615.1. Taxonomy (NCBI): domain Eukaryota; kingdom Metazoa; phylum Chordata; class Chondrichthyes; order Carcharhiniformes; family Scyliorhinidae; genus Scyliorhinus; species Scyliorhinus canicula. Next base: position 15,945,215 of record NC_052153.1, on the reverse strand, counting down.
ACATCTTTCGATGTGGTCATGAGCTGTCAATCATAACAATGAATGCTGTTTTATTAATTAGTGTAATTTTTATAAATTAACTCAGTGATGGACACACAGAACTTTATTTTATTTTATCTCAGCATGCATCCTGAGGTCTCACCATAGTGCATATTGGGTGGCCTGGCATAGAATGTGTAAGAGCAAAGAGTTTTGGGTGAGGAAATTGTTCAGCATGGGTTGGTATTATGTTGGCATCAGGATAATTGAAACTCCATGAGGTGGGTTAAGTGGCATAGCCTGGCATGGAAGGTATGAGGAGCTGGGTGGCATGGATTGTCATGGAGAAGATGAAAGACCATGGCGGTGGGTAGAGGACATGAGATCACATGGGTTGGCATGGATGTGGCATGCGGAATATGTTATGGAGAAGGTGAGGTGGTGTTTGAGGGGAGGGTTGGATGGCTGTTTTTTGTTTTTTCTTAAATGTCAGCCCAGTGCCTGTACCCAGCAGCATCCACCACTCATTCCCGGGGTGGCAAGCCTAACTACCCAATAGCCCTGCCACCCTGGAATGAAAAGCCAACCTCCTGGGGTACTTTCTCTGCAGTAGGGTTTGCGCAGCCAGGAAGTATCCCAACTTTGCGCCCCTGATCTGGGAATGAAAAGTTCAGCTCTATCTGTCCTTTCAACTCTGACCTCTTGTGCAGCCTTCCCTCCTCCTTTGCATCTTCAGTCATCAGTGCCGTGCAACGGCAGCACGGTGGCGCAGTGGCTAGCATTGCTGCCTCACGGCGCCGAGGTCCCAGGTTCCATCCTGGCTCTGGGTCACTGTCTGTGTGGAGTTTGCACATTCTCCTCGTGTTTGCGTGGATTGGGTTGCGTCGCCCCCACAACCCAAAGATGTTCAAGATAGGTGGATTGGCCATGCTAAATTGCCCCTTAATTGGAAAAATGAATTGGGTACTCAAAATGTATAAAAAATCAGTGCCGTGCAGTCTGGAAGTCCCTTCTCGAAGCCTGTTTGCCTCTTTATCCCTTGCTTCCCACTTTTCTTTCCAAGATTGTTCTTAAAGACCACCTCTGACCATTTTTTAGCTCATATCCCACCTTTTAGCCACGGTACCATTTTTGCCTGATCATGCATCCATGAAGCAATGTTAAGTTTGATATGATTGCAAGTTGTTTTTTGTTGTCCTAGGGGCATTGGTGCAGAGGTGATAGAATAACCTCGTACAGATACTGACGGAATGTGACACCCCTTTTGGCGAGCAGCATGGACTATCCGACCAACTCAATCACTAATAATTCTTACAAGAAATGCTCTCTTCAATAGGCGCGGTCACAAAGCCACACAGCAACCCAAAAGCACTTGTATAGACTGAATCACAGAACCCCTAGTGTGCAGTAGGAGGCCATTCGGCCCTTTTGCGTTTGCACCGACCCTCTAAAAGAGCATCTTACCTCGGCCCAGTCCCCCACCTATCCCCGTAACCCCACCTATTGTACACTAAGGGGTTGTGCACAGGTCAGCCTCTCTATGGTGCTGCATGCACAGAACATAGAACATAGAACATAGAACATAGAACAGTACAGCACAGAACAGGCCCTTCGGCCCTCAATGTTGTGCCGAGCCATGATCACCCTACTCAAACCCACGTATCCACCCTATACCTGTAACCCAACAACCCCCCCCCTTAACCTTACTTTTATTAGGACACTACGGGCAATTTAGCATGTCCAATCCACCTAACCCGCACATCTTTGGACTGTGGGAGGAAACCGGAGCACCCGGAGGAAACCCACGCACACAGGGGGAGGACATGCAGACTCCACACAGACAGTGACCCAGCCGGGAATCGAACCTGGGACCCTGGAGCTGTGAAGCATTTATGCTAACCACCATGCTACCCTGCTGCCCCAAAAGGCAGCAGGGAACACTTAAAAGGCCACACACTTAAATAAATAGTCCGGGCACTCCAAAACAAAACAAAAGAAGCTGGAGGGTAAATTGTTTACAACATTCAGTTCTTTTTCCAGTCCACATTAACCAGGCTTTGTTTTGAAGGCAAATCTGCTATTAGCTCTCATAATTAACATCCAGTTTTATAAATACAGAGAAGATGCTGTGCTTTGCAACAATTAGGAAATGTGTGAACACGATAGCTTGAAGTTAATTTAATTGATGACACTGTTTCAGTTCTATATTTGGATCAGGATTCTGGGGGAATTGGACAGTTTCCAAGCCTCTTACCACATTACATAATGTGCGAGAGTTTCAAACCAAAATTGAATCAACATAAAACTATTACTCGGATATCTGTCTTCCTGTACGTCCTGGATAAATCTGCTGCCTTAGTCATTCGTTTCAGTAAATCGGTTATGCCGCACTTATGTTTCCCACCTCTCTTGCTTCCTCGTTTTTCCCATAATTTTTAATTAAGCTTCAAGCTTGCCCATGAATAAAGATGAGCAATTTAACTAAACATGCTGGCCGGGAGTTTCGGTTTGGGCACAGTCGATGACTCGGGTGCATGTTGTGTTCAGAATTGCGCCAGTTTTGAGGAGCATTTTCTTGCTCAAATTTCCACTCAAACCATCACGGAACACGAACCAGAAAGCAAGCGGCGTGTTTTTGGAGTATAATAGCCCAGATTGCCCATTCCCCTGGAATGTAACATTCCTGAGATATCTCAGAAGATGCTCACCCCAGAATTCCTCATGCACTGACTGGGAATTGTCCAGGGAGTTTAAACCTCTATTGGACAATGATTCTGTGCATGGAACCATCCAAAACTCCAAGTTAAATCAGAGACATGGAATGATTGTGACACTCTCAGCAGAGTAGTTACCCAGGAAAACGATTATAGGATTATAACTGCTTCTAACTCCTGGGTAATTATGGTACTAACCATCCTTGGACCCCTCCGCCCCTTCCCCCCCCCCCCCCCACTGACTACCTTTCCACTCCCGGACTACCCCTAACCCTTCCCAATCTCTGATTACCCACCCCCCCAAGCTACCCCCAGCCCTGACTATCCCCAACACCCTGGCCTCTAAATACTCCTCAGACCCCCCTGCCCCCCAACAACCTTCCCTACCCCATCCGACTCACTTACTTTCTCTCCTGTCAAAACGGCTGGGACCTTTAAACTTACCCAGTTTACTATGTAAGCTATTGCCTGAAAAATAGACTGCCCCCCATTGAGCCTGCACCGCACTGAAGGCCTCCAGGAGCAGCTACACTGTACATTTCTCAGCAGGCTTGCGTTGGAAGTTCACATGAGCAATATGCAACACTTCCTGCCAAACGTCCCCCCTCCCCACCCCCTGCTTGGCAGAGACTGTGTTGGAGTCTGGACCTAGAACATAGAACATAGAACAGTACAGCACAGAACAGGCCCTTCGGCCCTCGATGTTGTGCCAAGCAATGATCACCCTACCCAAACCCACATATCCACCCTATACCCGTAACCCAACAACCCCCCCCCCCCCCCCCCAACCTTACTTTTTAGGACACTGTGGGCAATTTAGCATGGCCAATCCACCTAACCCGCACATCTTTGGACTGTGGGAGGAAACCGGAGCACCCGGAGGAAACCCACGCACACACGGGGAGGATGTGCAGACAGTGACCCAACCGGGAATCGAACCTGGGACCCTGGAGCTGTAAAGCATTTATGCTAACCACCATGCTACCGTGCTGCCCCTAACCTGGAATCAAATTTTAAAATAGTCCCCTACATGTTCTGCAATCTCAAACAATCTTGTCAGAGGTGGTGTCAAAGAGACAGCGGTCACCAGTCCAGTAGTGACAGGTAACCAATTAAGCCACTTAACAGACCAAAAGGAGAAATGTTCCTGACACTGTTGACAGTTTCCATGGTTATGCCTGACAACTGGGGCCATTCTTATTTTTGAAGTTTCTGCAGTGAGCTTTCCCCTTAAGATTGACGATTTTGCCAACTTTTGGTCACCTGCCTTACTATGCTCCCAAGTGGCTCAGTTGCCAGGGTTTGATAGATGAAATGAAATGAAAATCGCTTATTGTCACGAGTAGGCTTCAAATGAAGTTACTGTGAAAAGCCCCTAGTCGCCACATTCTGGTGCCTGTTCAGGGAGGCTGTTACGGGAATCGAACCGTGCTGCTGGCCTGCTTGGTCTGCTTTCAAAGCCAGCAATTTAGCCCTGTGCTAAACAGCTAAATGCTTTGTGAAATGCCTTGAGATGTTCTATTATGTTTGCGGCCCTGTAATAAATGCAGATCATGGCACTGGCAGTTCAGCCCACTGAGCAGCCTGACTGAAACCTGTCTCCTATTGCTGTGGGAGTATGAGGCTCCCAGATACATTACTGCCATCTCCGTGAGCCCGACCTTTGCATACTAACCTTTCACGTTGCAAAAAGTGATTGAATGCCTTTCAGGAATCCAAGTACACAAACATCTACTGACTCACCATTATCTATCCGCTCATCCTATCCTCAAAAAGAAGTCTTACAACACCAGGTTAAAGTCCAACAGGTTTGTTTCGAATCACTAGCTTTCAGAGCACTGCTCCTTCCTCAGATGAATGAAGAGGTAGGTTCCAGAAACATACATATAGACAAAGTCAAAGATGCAATACGATACTTCGAATGCAAGTCTTTGCAGGTAATTTAATCTACAGTTTCAGACGGAGCAACTGGAGAGAGGGATAGTCACAGGTTAAAGAGGTGTGAATTGCCTCAAGCCAGGACAGTTGGTAGGATTTCGCAAGCCCAGGCCACCCACCAGGTACATGGTACATACTCATGCGACTCGGCCAATGTTGTTTATCCCATTCGCTGCAGGAAAGGATGTCCCGAAACGTGGTAGATTGGCGAGACCGTGCAAATGCTGCGACAACGGATTAACGGATATCGCGCGACAATCGCCAGGCAGGAATGTTCCCTTCAAGAACACTTCAGCAGTCAAGGGCATTCAGCCTCTGATCTTCGGGTAAGTGTTCTCCAAGGCGGCCTTCAGGACGTGCGACAACGCAGATTCACCGAGCAGAAACTTAGAGCCAAGTTCCGCACACATGAGTACTGCCTCAATCGGGACCTTGGATTCATGTCGCATTACATTCAGCCCCCACCATCTGGCCTGGGTTTGTGAAATCCTCCCAACTGCCCTGGCTTGAGACAATTTACACCTCTTTAACCTGTGATTATCCCTCTCTCCAGTTGCTCAGTCTGGACCTGTGGACTTTATTACCTGCAAAGACTCGCATTCAAAGTATCGTCTTGCATCTTTGACTTTGTCTATATAAATGTTCTGGAACCCACATCTTCATTCATCTGTGGAAGGAGCAGTGCTCTGAGAGCTAGTGATTAAAAACAAACCTGTTAGACTTTAACCTGGTGCTGTAAGACTTCTTACTGTGCTCACCCCAGTCCATCACCGGCATCTCCACATCATATCCTCATAAAGCTAGTGAATATGTCAAACTCAATTTCCCTCTCTCAGAAAACCATATTGACTGAACTGAACAGAACTTTATTTTTATATGTATTTATTTAGAGTATCCAATTTTTTTTTCCAATAAAGGGGCAATTTAGTGTGGCCAATCCATCTACCCTGCACATCTTTGGGTTGTGGGGCGAAACCCACGCAGACACGGGGAGAATGTGCAAACTCCACACGGAGAGTGACCCAGAGCTGGGATCGAACCTGGGACCTCAGCACCGTGAGGCTGCAGGGTACCCACTAGGCCACTGTGTTGCCCTAACTGAACAGAACTGATGGAAAATCCAAATAATCATGGGGAGGCAGTGGCTTTGTGGTACTGACACTGAACTAGTAACCTTGAGACCCAGGATAATGCTCTGCGGAACCCAGGTTCGCATCCCGCATGGCAGATCGTGACATTTGGATTCAATTTTTTAAAAATCTGGTATCAAAAGTCGAAGGGCAGCACGGTAGCACAGTGGTTAGCACAGTTGCTTCACAGCTCCAAGGTCCCAGGTTCGATTCCCGGCTTGAGTCACTGTCTGCGCGGAGTCTGCACGTTCTCCCCGTGTCTGCCTGGGTTTCCTCCGGGTGCTCCGGTTTCCTCCCCCAGTCCAAAGATGTGCAAGTTAGGTGGATTGGCCATGAAAAATTGCCCTTCGGTTAGGAGGGGTTATTGGGTTATGGGGATAGGGTGGACGTGTGGGCTAGGGTGGGGTGCTCTTTCCAAGAGACAGTGCAGACTTGATGGGCCGAATGGCCTCCTTCTGTACTATATATTCTATGATTCTATGAATTTTCATGTGAATCCCTTAAATACCTTTTCTGTGAACATTAGAAAGTAATAACTTCTCAGCATAACTGCTGTTACTCCCACACCAAATTAACAAGTGCTTCTTCTGTTAAAATAATGAACGTTAATGAACAATTAAAATGGAATCCCAAAAAAACGACATCAATCTCTGGGTATTTATATAAAGGCACATTTAATAAGAACAATTTGTGCACCTTTTGAAGCGCTCGTACTGCATAGCATTAGGAAAAAAGACAAAGAATAGAGAGCAAAATACATTTATTGGACAATTTGTGTAAGGTTGCAGAACAGAGGTGCACAGGCTGGAGACAGGTGTAAAGCAACAGAGTAACAACTTTAAACATGGCCGTTCGGTAGCATGGTGGTTAGCATCAATGCTTCACAGCTCCAGTGGTCCCAGGTTCGATTCCCGGCTGGGTCACTGTCTGTGTGGAGTCTGCACGTCCTCCCCGTGTGTGCGTGGGTTTCCTCCGGGTGCTCCGGTTTCCTCCCACAGTCCAAAGATGTGCGGGTTAGGTGGATTGGCCATGCTAAATTGCCCGTAGTGTAAGGTTAATGGGGGGATTGTTGGGTTACGGGTATACGGGTTACGTGGGTTTAAGTAGGGTGATCATTGCTCGGCACAACATTGAGGGCCGAAGGGCCTGTTCTGTGCTGTACTGTTCTATGTTCTAATGTAGTAAATCATCCCTGGATGTTTCACAGTGGGGTTACCAGACAAAATTTGCAACTGAGCCACATAAAGAGACCTTGGGACAGGTGACCAAAAGCTTAGTGAAAAGGGTTACAATGATGGGGTGCAAAGAAGGCAGGAGTTCATATGGCAAAAGGTCAGCTAGCTCAAATTCAGGCAAATGCATTGAATTGTCCATCACATCTCCCCATTAGTGTGACACAGCAGTTGTACCTGCAGAACAAGAAGTCGTTTAAGAACCAAAAGTGGACCATATCAATGGCAGCGCCTCTGAAAACGAAGCTCTTTTTTGAAGGCAGTTCAAGACAATCTCAGTCAGGAGATCAGAGCGAGGGCAGAATCAAGAAGCTTTTGGTTTGCATCGAATACTTGCTACTGTCTCATTGTCAACAATAATGAGATGATGGAGCGGCCATGCATTATATTCGCCATTGTGGCACAAAACAATTTGGCATCTGTGACCTGGAAGGAATGATGTCAAATCAAAGAGAGGCCAAAATTGCGTAGGCCCCACCATCAGAATAAATGGCGGCACTCAAAAAAGGCAGAACATTTTGTTATGGGCCAGGGTTTAAAACTTCAAAGTGTATTATGGAGTTCACCTGACCTATTACGTTTATGTTGAATTTGACTAGGGTGAGCCCAAGAGTCCACCCTTCAGGTGTTATTCAACAGACTTCTGAGACACTTTAATCAAAATAAGCTTTATTCTAAGAACTAATAACCAAACAGCAAGTTTATAAATAAACAAACAGCAAGAATTTTTTCAATTGCAAACATAGACCGCACACAGCTACAGTAATCTATGTATAACCCTTAATGAATTCCCATTTTAAAAAATAAATTTAGAGCACCCAATTCATTTTCTTTCCAATTAAGGGGCAATTTAGCGTGGCCAATCCATCTACCCTGCATATCTTTGGGTTGTGGGGGAAAAACCCACGCAAACACAGGGAGAATGTGCAAACTCCACACGGACAGTGACCCAGAGCCGGGATTGAACTGGGATCTCGGCGCCGTGAGGCAGCAGGGCTAACCCACTGTGCCACCGTGCTGCCCTATGAATTCCCTCTTAACTGTTCCAATTCTAATACAAAATCCCATAAACCAAAAAAACTCTTTTCAACAGCATGGCTCAGCACGCTGCATGCTCACTTGAATAAGACTGGCTTTTCCTGAGATTCTGACCCCGTCTCATCAGCAGGTTTAAACCCTTCCAGAAAGCAAACTATATCTTTTAAGTTCCCAAAACAGCAGGTGATGTGCTGGGTCTGCGAGGACTGCGTTTACTGCAGTGGTGAGAGAGACAGGCTTCCAACACTTGAAGAAATGCAACTCGATTTTATTGAACTCTTAACTATCATAAATGCTTTAACTGTGGGTTGACACTATGCTGACTTGACTGGAGACCTGAGGCTAACCTGACCAGACTATTTTACTACCACATGGTGTTTGTTCTAGTTGCTGTTCATGAGCTCTGACTGTCTCAGAGGCTGGATCCCGAGAGAGTGGGAAAACTAGTGCCCTCTGGCTTTATAGTGGTTGTGTCATGTCTGGTGATTGGCTGCTGTGTTCTGTGTGTTCACTGGTCATACTGGGTGTCAATCACTGCCTGCCTGTGCACCATCATATACCTGTGTGTATATGATGACAGCAGGTAGCTATAATCAATGATTTTTTTTTCTTGGAAGGGCTCTTCAAAATGAAAATAGAGAGACAAGCCAAAACACTTCTGTTCTCTGTCTGAGTCCACAGTAGCCAAATGTAAAGCGAATGTAAAACTCACAGAGCCACATCCCAGCTCCACACTGACATCACTGAAGCCATGTGATGAGACAAAAACCTTTTTAAAGGGACATTCCTATGACAATTTTAAGTCAGTGACTAAACATGGAGCCACACCAGAAAAAAATGCGTATTGTAGGATAATAAGTTTCAAGAAGTATCACAGAAGTGAGCCACATAGGTTTGGCCAGCAAGTGTAGAGTTGGCAGACGGAGAATGTGGTTTCCTATGAAATAATAATAATAATAATTGCTTATTGTCACAAGTAGGCTTCAATGAAGTTACTGTGAAAAGCCCCTGGGTGCCACATTCAGGCGCCTGTTCCGGGAGGCCGGTACGGGAATTGAACTCACGCTGCTGCCTTGTTCTGCAATGCAAGGCAGCTGTTTAGCCCTTTGTGCTGAACCAGCCCCACGCCGCATTGTCACTGCTGAATGGCGTCAGGGGTCAGGTTAGCTGGGCTCAGTGATGCCACTATTTTGGCCGGGTCAGAATCTTGTATGTTTAAGTCCCACTCTAGAAATTTGAGCGCAAAATGCGGACTGACAAGCCAGTGGAGTACTGGAGGGGTGTTACATGGTTGGACATTCCATCTTTCAGAGGAGAATAGGAATATTTTCAAAATGTCGGTCCAGTGAGAAACCCTGTGGGAATTCCACTAGTGCCGACAACGGGAAAACGCACCGAATATTGAGCGTCTTTGACAAAACGTCTTTTTCCCAGGTGATTCATGCCGCACTCATGCCGGCTTGCCTCTGATTCGCTCGCCCCAAGAAAACTTAGGGCGAAATTCTCCGACCCCCACGACGGGTCGGAGAATAGCGGGAGGGCCTTCCCGACATTTTTCCCGCCCTCCCGCTATTCTCCCCCCCCCCCCCGCCCAACTCCCGACACGAATCGCTGCCGCCGTTTTTTTACGGCCGGCAGCGATTCACAGCTGTTCGATGGGCCGAAGTCCCAGCCCTTTACGCTGTTTTTACGAACGGCAAACAGACCTGGTCTGGCCGTTCGTAAAAACGGCGGGAACACTCGCTTTTTATAACCATGGCACCGATTGGCACGGCAGTACCACGGCCGTGCCAAGGGTGCCATGGGCCCGCGATCGGTGGGCACCGATCGCAGGCAGCGGGCCCGATGGCCGCGCACTATTTGTCCTTCCGCCGCCCCGCAGTATCCATTCGCGGGGCGGCTGAGGGGCATCCCGGCCCGCGCATGCGCGGGTTTCGCACAAATACGCGATGACGTCATCCGCGCATGCGCGGGTTGGTGTCTTCCAATCCGCGCATGCGTGGCTGACGTCATATGACGCGTCAGCCGGCGCTAACTCCGGCAAGCGGGCTTAACGAAATTCGTTAAGCCCGTGATGCCGGATCTTGCGGCGTCGGGCTGCTAGCCCCAACCGGGGACCAGAATCGGTTCCCGGTCGGGAAGGGGCGCGCTGGCGTCAAACCCGCCCGGGTTTGACACCAGCCTTACGATTTCTCCCGTTTTGGGAGAATCGCGCCCTTAATCTCTGTAGTCGGGAGCGGGCGGGGGGGGGGGGGGGGGTGGAGGTGGAGGTGGAGGGGTGGAGGTGGAGGGGTGGGCGCTCCTCTTCAACTTGTTCCAAGTGTAGTCAGGGGATGGCTGTCAGCAAGCCCTCACGGGGAGCCCTCACCAAACCCCTGGATGGTGTCAAGCAAAGACATGACATCGTCTACCTGCGATCACCCAGACATCCGTCAAGCAAGGTCACCAACCCCGCCCGGGAGGCTGTGGCCACGATAGTGATTGCCAGCTCGCTGCATAAGAGAATGGGGCAATAGTGCGGGAAGGTGACAAATTACCTTCTGCATACAGCCAGGATAAGTCTGAATCCTAATGTCTTCCACAGCACCCCTTCACACACCTTCATATCTCCATGGTGATCTCGCGCCAAGCCACCTCACGGATTCCCAACACTTCTCACCATCCCCCCTCCCAACCGCAACCCCCTCCACACACACTCACAGTCCCCATGATCCTCCCCCAGTAGGTAATCTGCTCCTCGCATCCCCACTTCCACTCACATCCCACGCATGGCAGTCTGATGCAGCACGACAAACTCTCCATCTGTCTAAATGCAGGACAAACTCCAGCACAACCATCGTGAGGGGGCACAGCCTGCCCGAGACATGCCCGAGCTGAGATGCCAATGACCTATTAGAAGAAAGCCCTTGAGCTGGCAGGTGAGGGAGCAGGACCGCACGTGTGCAGAGGGCGAGTTGGGGGGCACCAAACAAAAGTGAGAACCCTCAACACCTGCACCCCCCTCCCTTCTCGCCTCCCCCACCCCCCCCCCCCCCCCCCCCCACTCCCCAAGGTGCAAGCCTCAAGTAAGTCCACATTTTCCCATCAATCTGTCCCTGTGGTGCACTGATGTCATCTCGCTTCTCCTGCAGGTCATTCAGTCGACCAGCCCGGACCATCCTCACGCTCTGTGGAGATCACCGACCCGAGCAGCTCCAAGCAAGACATCTCGAAGACAAGCACTGAGGAGGTGTCACAGCTGTCACCCGCACCCTCTACCAGTGCGGACACTCACACCTCGGTGGGATTAACTAGTATGCAGATTTCTGGGTCACTCTCTGCAGTTAATGATCCACAGGAGATGGAGGAAGGAATGTCCCAGGGATCCGGCACTTGGAGGGGTACCAGGAGGCAGGATTCTGCTTGGCCGATGATATGCTCCTGGGTCCAATCATCTAGGAGCTGCTGGAACTGCAAAGGTAGAGCCACAAGCATCAGGATGGGATGACAGCATCTCCCCTCGGACTGCCAGGCTGACTGGAGGAGTCCCACTGCCTTCTGTCTGAGGAGATGGTGCTGTCACTCTAATGCAATGAGGTCAACGCTGCTAGGGTGGTGTCCGCAGTGGAGACCATGGCAGGACACGCACTCCATGGCGGTGAACGTCCACTCCATGTTTCAGCTCATGAACTCCCTGGCTGAGAGCATTAGCTCCTTAGTGCAGGACTTCCACTGCAGATGCAGGTGGAAGGTAGCAGTGGGAACCCACGAGTGTCAGCGGCAGAGGACGGCGGGGTTTCTGAATAGCGCCTGAACGGAATAGAATTGATAGCAGCGCAGCCTGGGGCCTTCCACTCAAGAAACCCTGGGGTGTCCAGCCCATCTGACACCAACCCTCTCACTCTGAGCAAACAACCTTCAGCCCGACACACCAAGAGGGCAGCACTGCCACACCCACGCAGCCCCGAAAGTAAGTCTGGACCCTCAAGGTCCACGTCTCCCAGGCGACGCCTGCCAAGGTCATCTCAGGCAACGGGGAGTGGAAGGCAGCAGACCACCTTAGCCTCAGCTTTGGATCCTGGGGATATACCTGGACATAGCGGGAGGTTGGGTTGAGGAATAGTAAGCAACCAAAGGTAGCTAATGGGTACGGGTGAACCGAGGCACTAGGAGAGATAAGTCATCATTCTTGTATTAAACATCACTTTGTTTACCCTTAAAGATCCTCCGCACTGTCATTTCATGGTGCCATGCTTGCGACTCCCGTGCACACTCAACTCTTCATCCAGTATAGTATGAGAATGGCAATGCTATGTCTCCTCTACCTTCCACACTTATGATGCAATAATGCTGCACTGCTGTTGGCATGGGCACCCCCCCCCCCCCCCCCAAACCACCCCACTCAACCTCCCATCCACGGAAGGTTAAACCCAACAACCCCCCCACCGCCCCGTCACATCAAAGCTCCTGCCTCTCATGTCTGCCAGTCTCCTCTAGTGATGAGGATGCCGAGGGCTGAGACAGTGTTGAAAGTCTGTCCATCTGGTACAGAGATGGAGAAAAATACCAGGACCCCTGACCTCGGAGAAGGCAACAGCTGCTGAGATTTGTCATCCAGCGTCTGTGCACTCCACGTGCACGTTCATTGGCAGGAGGCATTTAGCTTTCTCTGACAGTCAGACATTTCGCTGAAGATGAGAGGAGCATTGCTCTGTTCTCACTGCAAGCTATCATCAGCTTCCTGCAGCTTCCACCTAATGGCCTTCACGGCCTGTTCATAAATGTACCATTACAATGACCTCCCGAAGGCACCACAGTCGTGAGTGGCTGTCAGTCCCCATAGTGGGGGAACTATCCACTCGCCATGGTCGTCACCAAAGTGAGTGCATCCCCCATGGGCCCTGTCCATCACATTAGGTACTTTCTCCTCCTCCTCCTCCTCCAAGGGTTTCCTCTCTCCGCCCTCTCCGACATTCTCCTCATCTGAGATGTGCCGCTCCTCCATCTCCTCCTGGTCCAGCTGCTCTCCCCGCTGTCGTGCCAGGCTGTGCACTATGCAGCAGACCACTGTGATGCAGGACGCCCTCTGGGGGCTGTATTGGAGGGTTCCTCCTGACCGGCCCAGGCACCAGAACTGCAGCTTGAGCTGTCCGATGGCCTGCTCAAGGAGTGCAAGAAATGACACATGGGCCTCGTTGTGCCAAGTCTCAGCGGTGGTTTGGGGCCTCCGCGTTGACGTCATCAGCAACCTCCCTTTGCCCCTGAGGAGCAATCCCTCCAACCACTGTACTGCCTCCAAAACAGCTGGAATCTGGGAGTGCTGCAATATGTAACGATCATGAACATTCCCCGAGAAATGTGCACACACCTGCATAATATGCATCATGTGGTTACAAATGATCTGGCATTGAGGGAGTGATTGCCTTTGCAGTTCACAAATGGTGCCCCATGAGGAGCTCAGAGCCATATGGGTGCAGTTGATTACACCCTGCACCTGGGGCATGCCTGCTATGAGGGTGAAGCCCATGGCCCTGGCATCCTGACTCATTTTGTCCTAGTTCAAGTTGATGTGGACCTTCGCAAATAGCAGATCTGTGTTCTCCCTTCTGCACTAGTGCGCTGCTGACTGAGATGTGCCGCACAGCTCACCTACGCAGCTCTGAAATGAGATGCTGGCTTATAAATTCAGAGTGACCATAATTTTCAGGACCACAGGCAATTGGTGACCTGCTAATTCATGTGTTACCAACTCCTGCATCACCTTGCACAGGTGGTCTACCATCGCCCGGATAGGCGTAGTCTTCTCCTGCACTGGAACTCTGATATCTGGAGGTAGGAAGCTCGATGTGGGAAAATCCATGGTTGGTAGTTTCTCCTCTGAGGCGCCTACAACTGTGACCCATGCCTCCTCCTCCTTTGCAGGGCATTGCTCCTGGCCGCGTGAAGCAGCGCTGCAATTTCATTGCTGCTGGTCAATCACAATCTAAAGAATTGCCAACCCGACTGGCTCCATGATTCTCCAAATCCTTAAACAAAATGTTAAGCCTTTCCCCCCCACCCTATCACACAATAGCCACTTCCCCACAGGTTTCCCTCTCCTGAGGAAGGAGCAGTGCTCTGAAATCTTGTGTTTGAAACAAACCTGTTGGACTTTAACCTGGTGTTGGAAGACATCTTACTGTGCAACGCCCAGTCCAACGCCGGCATCTCCACATCACAGGAGAACAAGAGGCTTCCCCCTGTAATCCCATGAATGGGATGACTGATGAGAGACTTCACTATAAAGCCTTGCATCGCAGGTCACGTCTGTGCCACCTCACTGTTATGTAGACGTGAGTATATATCTTAGAGTTCATGGGCGCCAATCAGTGGCAAACTCATGCATTGCAATGCTGACTTAATTGGCACAATTGACTCATCAAGAAAGGGTCAGAGTGCTGATTAGACGATTGGTTTCACCTTGTGGCAGGGGAGTCATGCAGGATTTGTGTGAAGACTACAATTAGCGTGTTAACGTCATCCGTAGGGGGCACCCCCATTCCCACAGTTTACATGGGTTGTGGATTAAACAAGCCTTCCAACTGGAACATCCAGTCACCCTGACAGCCTGGCCTCCATCACCAGTGGCCTTGAACCTCCATACAGCTCATGGCCTCTGAATTCACAGTGCTGCCTGATTGTGGACGTTCATTTTTACTGCAGTCATCCTCCCCACCTGTATGAGGGCCTTCAGGCCCCATGAGCCAGGAAAAGAGATCACTCTGCTGGTACCGCCTTGCATCTCATGGCACCCTACCCAAGAACCTCACAGACCCCACCCCGCAGTGCTGAACCTGTGGATTCACCCACTTTCCAGCTGCCCCTCTGGAAGGGCAACCCCTTAGTGGTGATATCGCCGTAGGCCCAGCAAAGAGGATATGGGAAGCGTCGCCTGTACACCAGGAGGCTAACATATGTGAAGGGCTGCTAAGGCCTGCAAGCGACTGCATTCCTGAGATGATGCCACTGAACACACTCCCAGACCCAAGTTGAATTTATCTGGGTCCCCCGGGTCCCCTGCGATGCCCCTCTGTGACTGGCAGCGTGGATGGTCACGCTGACATGAGCGTTCACCTCCAATATTACCTGCGGGAGTAAGGTTGCCAGGTTCCTGTTTTCACAAAGCTGTTGTAAATCGAGCTGGCGTGACGTGATGAATATTCAGCTGGAGCTCGCTAACGATATTATAATGGGTCCAAGCCTTTCATGGCTGACTTCTCATCACGGCACTGCCGAGGAACCTGGAAAATCGGAAATCGCAAACTCACCGGCGAGAATCGGAAAACGCAATTCTCACCGGATTGTCTGCCTGTGTCGCCATCTTCACTGACGCTAACTTGGGCTCAAAATCGCCCTTGTGATGCAGCATGGCTCACATGAGCATGAATGTTGCCATATGAAGAGTTCTCCCCAACGTTCTGACTGATATTTGTCCCTCAAGCAGCACTTAGAAAACAACAGAATTGCAATTTGTCCACCATGTCACCAATATTTCAACAATACTTCAGAAAGTACCTCAATGGCGATAATCAGCTGTGAGACGTTGTGAGGTTGTGAATGGTTTTGTATGAATACAATTCTTTCTACCTTTTCCAGTCAATAAACGGTCTCTATGGTGAGTTTTCCGTCACTAGTTTGGCTCAGTGATGGACTGATCAAGGGTAGGATTCTACCCGCCAGTTCAGTGGTCACTCTCGCAGCTATTATGTTGCTGGAGGAGGAGAAAAAGGCAACTTTTATCTGTAATTCCCTCCCTACTGAGGCAAATTCTTCCAGACAGAAATAACGTGAGGTTCGGGATATCCCGGAGCAAGTACCAGAGATACCAGAGATGGAGGATCGGTGCCGACTCGATGGGCCGAATGGCCTCCTTCTGAACTGTAGGAATTTTATGATTCTGAGTCTAGACATGGGAGTGTTCATGGAGCTTGCAAAGTGGGAAACGCGGCGTGATTTAATTGGTCCGGATTTGGAATTTCGATTTTCCGATGATGGATTGAGATACAGAGATGAAAAAATGAAAATGAAATGAAAATCGCTTATTGCCACAAGTAGGCTTCAATGAAGTTACTGTGAAAAGCACATAATCGCCACATTCCGGCACCTGTTCGGGAGGCTGGTACGGGAATTGAACCATGCTGCTGGCCTGCCTTGGTCAGCTTTAAAATCCAGTGATTTAGCCCAGTGTGCTAAACCAGATTAAGTCAGCGGCGTGTTTGCAGCCTGTCCAGTCTCACGCTTGCCCCTGGTGGGTTCATACTTGTCATAATTCACATGCCATAAATACTCGTCGGCATGAAACCATTTTTAATAACTGCTACCCTCAGGATAAAGTCAGGGGCACACAAGGATCCCATGGCAGCTGGTTTGCAA
This sequence comes from Scyliorhinus canicula, assembly GCF_902713615.1. Lineage (NCBI taxonomy): Eukaryota > Metazoa > Chordata > Chondrichthyes > Carcharhiniformes > Scyliorhinidae > Scyliorhinus > Scyliorhinus canicula. Next base: position 15,928,793 of record NC_052153.1, on the reverse strand, counting down.
TCGTTTTAAGGCGCCGTTCAGCAGCCCACTTTGTGCAGTTGTGTGTAAGGACAGTGTGGTGATGTGCTTGTGCACAGTCTTGTATATAGTTGCTGATCAAGGCGTAGAGTCAATGATGCAGCCTCCAACCAGCTGGTGGCGACAGAGATCTACCATGTGACTTGAGACACCTGTCAGCTGGTAGTAAGTCGTACAAGAGGATAGTCGCACTTAGAATAGCTCCAGGGGAATTCACTGAATTCATTTAGTAGCCATTGTCTGTGGTATAGTTCGTTAGTTATCTTTTCACATGTTTGTTAATAAATCATCTTTCTAGTTAAAGAATTAGATGTTCTGTGTACATGATTACCACGGTCATTACACAGAACACAACAGACAGCATTATTCTTTGTTTAAGGGAGCAGAGAAAGACACTGGAAACTTGCATGAAAGCTCGATAGGGGCAAGAGAGACAGTGGGTGAAGGGGCTGGCAGTTGTGGAGTGGGGTCAGGGGCATGGAGGAGTGAAGTAGGAAGGGCCTGACATCCATTAGGTTGTTAGTGTAACTTAACGATTCTGTTATGTTAGGCCTCAAGGCATTAAATACAGACGGTTGCCTAGAATTCAACTTTCTTCCACTGTGTCTGGAAAATTAAGCAACGGCGCAATTGAAGTGTTTAAGATGATCAAATGTGTTGATAGAGTAGATAGAAAGAAACTATTTCCTCTGAACGCTCCTCACCAAGCATCTGAGGAAAGCTGGAAATCTCTCCCCAAAAAGCTGTTGACGCTACTGGGATTAATCGATCAAGTTAAAAAATGAGAACGATAGATTTTAGTTGGACAAGTGTATGAAGGGTTACAACACCAAGGTGAGCAGATGGAAATAAGATTACTGTTACAGACAGGGGAGAGGGAGATAGTCTGAAACTCCCATTTCCCATTCCCTTCAGTCTGTAATCAGTGCAATTCAATTTTGATAAGGCTGCTGTGTGTTCTCAAACCTATGTTTGTGTGCAGTCAATTTGAAAGTCATCAGCAGCAAACTTCCATATTTTTAAACAAGGAGTAATCTTTATTCACACATTCAGCTCAGAAAGGTATATCGCGATGTCAATCACACAATATATGCCCAAGGAAGATACAATTAAAGAGAGGAGCGCACTTTTACAAATATTAAAACTAAACAGATAGTGGCGCACTTTTAAAAATATTGAAACCAAACACAATTATAAGTCTAAACATAGCTGGTTCACGAATGCCCTTTCGGGGAGGAAATTTGTCATCCTTACCTGATCTGGGCTACATGCAACTCCAGATCCACAGTAATTTGGTTGACTCTTAAATGCCGTTGGGATGGGTACTAAATGCTGGCCCAGCCAACAACACTCACATTCCATGAATGCATAAAAAGAAACATTACTCCTCAACTGAAAACAATGCAATAACCATTCAGTTACTTATATCTGGCTGATTTACAGAGAAAGAGGACTCACTCTCGATTGATATAAAATCCTTCATAGTTCACAAGAATCACTTTAGTTGGGTCACGGGTGACATGGTGGAACCGTGGTTAGCACTGCTGCCTCACAGCACCAGGGACCCGGGTTTGATTCCGTTCTTGGTTGGCTGTCTGTGTCGAAGTTTTCATGTTCTTCTTGTGTCTGCCTGCATTTCCTCCGGGTGCTCCGGTTTCCTCCCACAGTCAAAAGATGTGCAGGTTAGGTGGATTGGCCATGCTACATTCTCCCATAGTGTCCAAAGATGTGGTTATATGGTGGATTGGCCATGCTACGGTTGCCCCATGGTGTCCAGAGATGTGCAAGTTAGATGGGGTACTGAGCCCAGGTAAGGTGCTCTTTCGGAGGGTCAGTGCAGAGTCGATGGGCCGAATGGTCTCCTTCTGGTCTGCAGGCATTCTATGGATTCTATGAATCTCATCCAATGATTCATTATACCTGTACTAAAATTTTGTGGATAACATCTTTGTATTTCACATTCTCAGTATTTTTAGCTTCGCTGTGTGAAAACAATCATCCTCAGCACACTGCTCCAGTAATGCCAAGTCTACACACACGCTCTAATCTCAGCCACTATTTGGCTGCATGGAGAAGAATTTGATGCTGACCATTGAGAGGGCTATGCCTAATGGCTGGACCGTGGAAATAGTTGCATCAGGGACACACAGCCTCAATAGAAGAGAGCAAGAGCTAGAGTGAGAGAAAGGGAGATAGCGAGAGGGATAGAGAGAGAGCGAGAGAGAGAGTTAGAGGGGGCGATTCTCCGCTCCACAGACCAAGTGCCCGTGCCGCCAAATGGGCGCCATGCCAACCCGCGCTTGCGCAGTTGGGGCAGCTCAATCCTGCGCATGCGCAGAGAACTTCTTACGCGTGCCGGCCCCGATTCAATATGGCGTGGGTGTTCAGGGGCGGGTCGCGGTGGAATATAGGCCCGAGGGGGGCAGAGGCCGGCCCGCCGATCGGGGGACCCAATCGCGGGCCAGACCCCTTCGGAGCCCCCCCCCCCCCCCCCCCCCCCGGTGAAGGAGCCCCCCTCCCTCCCCCACAGGCCACCCCCCGAGCGTTCTCGCAGAGTTCCCGCCGGCAGCGACCAGGGGTGGACGGCGCCGGCGGGTCTCTGTCGTGTGGGAGCGGCCACAATTCTCCCACCCGGCTGGTGGGGGGGGGGGGGGGGGGGGGGGGGAGGAGAATATTGCCCAGAGAGAGACAGCGAAAGATAGAGAGAGGCCAGACCAGGAGGTAAAAAGAGTGCATCAGCAGAAATAGGTCAGTGGCAGTTGTTGTGGGCCAGGGTTTAGAGAACCCCAAAGTGTATCATGGAGTTCACCTGACCCACAACTTTTAATAGATTGTGGTATGGGGAGCACACGGCCCACTCTACAGGTGTGTTACAGCAGAAATGGGAAAGTATTTTTTAAAGCAATACAATGTTTATTCTATGAACTCAAGTTAATCTTTTTAAAACATACAGTGACCATCTTAGCAACCATTAATTCAAATGCAGCCCCCAAAGAATACAACACTAAGTAGTTCTTATTTTCCTTTTAACATCCATAAGACTTAAAAACACCTTTTAACAGAAAGACATCAGGCTTAACTTCACTACTGAGAACAGTTACCACGTTGAAATCAGCAAATGGACACTCATAAGCTTGCGGAGATTCACACACATCCAGCTGTGACTGCAGCTTCTCCAAAGCCAAAATGAAACCAAACCCACCCTACAGCAAAAAGCCGAAAGCGAAAGTAAAAAGCTGATAGACTGCCCAGCTCATCCCACTCTCTGACATCACTGCAGTAATAAACACCCATTTCTTAAAGGGACTCTCACGACAGATATTTATATACACACCCATTTATAAACACCCATTTCTTAAAGGTACTCTCACATGACACAGTGGAAGTAAGGAAGAGACCAATCGGGGGGGGAAAGTCAGGTGAAAGGGTAGGAGCGGACAGAGGGAATGAGCAAGAGAGAGAGCAAGTGAGAGAGGAATAAATTGCTGCAGGAGAGAAGAGCTAGAGTGTCGAGGAGGAGTCAGGAGCAGAGAGGGAATGAGAAATAATTACAAATGGGGACTAAATTGGAGACGGGAAAGAGAGCCAACACCTTTTTGGAAAAGGTTATTTGAAGGGGAGAGAGCCTGAAAATTCAGGCATGGCAGAAGCAAAGATTGAAAGCAATTTTTTCTTCCCCTCTCTGTGCCTGGCTATTGAATTGTGGTGGGATCCTTTTGTCGGCGGGGTGGGGTGGGGGGGGGGGGGGGGGGGCGCAATATGAATATATCAAACATAATAAAGACTTAGAATTATGTAATGTCTAACAACCGGAAACAACGTCTCAGTGTTTTTGCAGGCACTTTTTGATATATAGCCATGGGTTGTATTGTGGGGGGGGGAAATGACAGTGAACATGTCCAGTTTCCAAAGCAGCAATGAGATCAACAGCCACATAATTAGTTTGGCTTCTGCTGGTTGAGGGATATAGATAATCGTAAGAAGTAAGAGCAGGGCTTTCTCCCTATTGAGTCTGCTCTGTTATTTGATAAGATCATGGCTGATCTTATTACAGTTAAAACTCTGCTTTCCTGTATTGCCCCATAACCCTCGTTGATGAAAAATCTGTTTAATTCAGCTTTGAATATAGTCAATTACCCAGCCTCCTACTGCTTTCTGTCGAAGAGAATTCCAAAACGTAAAGATCCCGCAAGAGAAGATATTCCTCCTTATTGCTGTCTTAAATGGGAGACCCCTTATTTTGAAACTGTGCCCCTTGTTTTGCATTCCCATGAGTGAAACATCCCCTCAGCAGCTACCCTGTCAAGCCCCATCAAAATCTTATATGTTTCAACAAGATCATTCCTCGTTATTTTAAGTCCCAAGTTTAGGTTATCGGTTCAACCTGCTCAACCTTTCTTCATAAGGTAACACATTCATCTCAGAAATAATCCTGGTGAACCATCTCTGAATTGCTTCCAATGCTAAGCATGTCCCTCCTTAAGTAAAAAGATCAAAACTGTACGCTACCTGTCATTGAAGTCATAGAATCCCAACAGTGCAGAAGGAGGCCATTCAGCCCATCGGGTCTGCAGCGGCCCTCCGATAAAGCAATCCTTCCTAGGCCCACTCCTCTGTCCTGTCTCCGTAACCCCAGTTAGTCTTTGCATCTGTGGAGACGGAGGGGGAATTTAGCACGGCCGATCCACCACCTACCCTGCACATCTTTGGACACTAAGGCACAATTTTGCATGGCCAATCCACCTACCCTGCACATCTTTAGACTGTGGGAGGAAACCGGAGCACTTAGAGGAAGCCCACGCAGACATAGGGAGAAACTGCAAACTCCATACAGTCACTCAAGGACTCAATCGAACCCGGGTCCCTGGCACTATGAGGCAGCAGTGCTAACCACTGTAACACAGGGCCGCACTGTGTTCTCACCCATGTCCTGTACAGCTGCAGCAAAACTTACCTACTTTTGCCCTTGCAACTCAGATCAACATCCTATTTGCCATCATAATTACCCGTTGTATCTGCATACGGACATTCTGCAGTTCTTCTTATGCCTAAACTGCATCTCTGCTTCAGCTCTTCCCCATTACTAACTTGACTCCTACACAGTCACACTAACTCATTTTGCACAGACATACCTTCCCATTTTCCCATCACAAAAATGGAAATTCCGAAGAGAGCCTACACAATAATAATCTAATATTTTTTATTATTGTCACAAGTAAGCTTACAATAACACTGCAATGAAGTTACTGTGAAAATCCCCTAGTCGCCACATTTCGGCGCCTGTTCGGGTAAACAGAGGGAGAATTCAGAATGACCAATTCACCTAACACGCACGTCTTTGAGGAAACGGGAAGCACCCGGAGTAAACCAACGCAGACCAGGGGAGAACGTGCAGACTCCGCGCAGGCAGTGACCCAAGCGGGAATCGAACCTGGAACCCTGGTGCTGTGAAGAAACAGTGCTTACCACTGTGCTACCGTGCCGTCCATATGGCTGTCAGAAGGATCTGCTAAAGTTTTTTTTAATATTTAGAGTACCCAATTTATTTTTCCAATTCAGGGGCAATTTAGAGTGTTCAATCCACCTACCTTGCACATCTTTGGGTTGTGGGGGCGAAGCCCATGCAAACATGAGGAGAATGTGCAAACTCCACACGGACAGTGACCCAGAGCCGGGATCGAACCTGGGACCTTGGTGCCGTGAGACTGCAGTGAGGATCTGCTAAAGTACCCGCAATGTCCAGTAACTTCAAGTTCCCCTTCCATCTCCACTTGGAAATGTGTTGCTGTTCCTTCATTGTGATTGGATCAAAGGCCCAGAGCTCATGACATAGAGCAGTAATGTGGGAGATGCAGTGGTTCTAGAAGAAGGCTTATCACCAACTTCCCTAAAAGCAATTCGAGGGGTGCAGGAAGGTAGTCCATGTGACGGAAGTACATGAACAAGTAGGTAGAATTCATACATATTTAAGACATTATAGCTCAGAAATTAGAAAATAGACACAGATTCAAAGATAGCCATATCTTTACCCAGAAGCCTTCAAACATATACATGAACAGCACTATCCTTACAGCTCTGGTTCTGCCAGACTTAGACACATCTCATCCATGCCATGCACAAGGTACTACCGGGATTTCTCTTAATTGACCTTATCACCAGCAAATAAATTTTAGGGAAGATGGATGGTGGCTCTTAATTTTCCTGTTTGCTAGCAAAAGAATTTTAAGACAGATTGATGATGGTATGATGGTACAGCCTGGTACTAGTCCCCTTATCAATGAAGAAAGCATCCCTAGAACGTAGCTCGACGAATCAGAATTGGACATAATTGGAGAAATATTAGAGGAAAAATGACTCTTAAATCCTTATTTCTCTATTAAAAGTTAAAATCACCTTTTGAAGAAATGGAAGCAGCTGGAATTAAACAGGAAGGATATGAGAGTATACTTGGCCCAATTGAACGGTTTCACCAGATCTGATTCGGGACGTGACTAGGCCTTTAAACCTCATAAGAGGCCTGGTGCGAGATTTACAATGCTCGGGATGCCTCGCGAAATCTGATGAGATCTTGCAAGGCGTCGCGATCTGAGCCTTGCCCTTAGTGGGCGGGATCCAGTTTGCATATTTAAGTGAGCAGTCAGGCTCACATAAACATGTCCATATCAGATTCTTCAAAGGACCCGGATCGATCACCCGCACCTGGGAGATATTGCCATGATGCCGTTTAGCACTGGTTGATACAAACTCGGACCAGGCATAAATGCACCGCGGTGGGGGGGGGGGGGGGGTCTCCCAGGCCATCGGAGGCCCTTGGGTGGTCACGCGCTGGGAAGGGTGGTAAATTGGCAACCCCGCTGCCACCTGGGCACCTTGACAGTGCCACCCTGGCACTGCTGGGATGCCCGGGTGGCACAGGCAGGAGCACTGTCGGGTTGGTTCTGCCAGGGACTGGGCCCGTGGGTGCCCTATCCTCCTGAGGTGGGGGGCTCGAAGACCCCCTATCAGGTATATTTTGGCATTGGGGGTTGCCTGGAGGCCGCGGTGAGAGGGTCCAGAGATTGGGAAGATCGGGGCGGCATTTAAAAATGGTCTCTTCCATTTCAAAATTGATCTCTTCCAAAAGCGATCTCTTCCAGGAAATGAAGGTAAATGAAGCCTCAACGGTCCATTCCTTGCCGAGTAAAAAAAAAAAGTCCTGTTTGATAGCGGGGTCGGGAGGGAGGGAGTTCCAGGATGTTGCCCCAGCGACAGTGAAAGAACGGCCAGATATTTCCAAGTCAGGGTGGTGAATGACTTGGAGGGGAACCTCCAGTTGGTGGTGTTCCCAGTCATTTGACAATCAAATAATAATGAATAATAGCACAGCACCCATAGCTTCTAAAAGATTACATGATCTGGCTTGGGGTAGCATTGTGGATAGCACAATTGCTTTACAGCTCCAGGGTCCCAGGTTCGATTCCGGCTTGGGTTACTGTCTGTGCGGAGTCTGTGTTAAACGTACTCCAAGCTGTGGTATGAAGAGACAAAAGTCCTGTTCCCTTTTCACCAACACACCTTTATTTCTCCCAACAGACTCTGCACAAGACTCTACACATCACCTGATCCAGAGGCCACCTAAAGCCCCTTTACATATCAGTGTCAATCATTGAACACTTAACATAAATGAGACAATCATTGAACACTTAACATAAATGAGACAACTAATTGCAATGTCTCTTAACCCATTACTTAACAGTCTGCATACCCTCCCCCTGTGTGCGTGGGTTTCCTCCGGGTGCGCCGGTTTCCTCCCACAGTCCAAAGATGTGCAGGTTAGGTGGATTGGCCATGATAAATTGCCCTTAGTGTCCAAATTGCCCTTTGTGTTGGGTGGGGTTACTGGGTTATGGGGATAGGGTGGAGGTGTTGACCTTGGGTAGGGTGCTCTTTCCAAGAGCCGGTGCAGACTCGATGGGCCGAATGGCCTCCTTCTGCACTGTAAATTCTATGGTGTAAATGTTCAAGGTTCCCTTCAGAAAATCAGGGATGTTGCAGAAGCGGGGGCAAGAACGCATCAATATTTCTTCAGTTATCAATAGGTTAATTATCTTTAGGCAGGCAGCTTTTTTTCCCCGACTGCCCAACGACTGAAACACTCGGGGACTCCCAGACCCTTAGAATATCCGTCAGATTGTAACTTGGCCGACAAGTTATTTAACAGGCTCTCTGGAAGACGGTAATATCTCTTGATCGTCACTTTCCTTCGGAGAGTTGTGGTTCACTTTCTCAAGCCCAAAATAAGTGTCTGTGAGGTGGCACTGCTTTGACCTCAAGTGGGCGCGCTTGTTAAGGTAGCGCCCCCGAACTAGGGTAGCTCCCATTGGCGCTGGAGTCATACAGAGCTGAAGGCCTTGGCAGCTGAAATAGTGGATACCGATCCTGGAGCGAGTAAAGGGTGGGGTGTGCAAAGGCCAGAATGAGATGCTTTTTCAGGAATTCGCACCATACGTTAATGGTCACAATAACAGTCCCTTTAAGTAATGCTGACAGCATCATCACAGGGATAGGAAAGCAGCAACAATGCTGGAGAGCATACTTGAACGTTGCACAATTATAAACTGGAATGCCAAGTGCCCATGAATAAAAGAACCAATTTTGAATCCTCCGGTTAACAAGAATAACTCGGCCAGATAAAATCTTTTAAGAGCCAGCATGTTCTTCCCACTTTAACCTGAAAGCACTGCAGCTATATAACCAGTGGCTTTTCAACAATAGCTTTTACCTCACTGCGCCTGCTCCCAATGTTCAGATTGACAAGTGCTAGGTTTTCTTTTTTCTTCCTCCAGGAGCTAATTGCTATAGCGGGGGTTAATTACAGGAAGGCTGATGTGGGCCTTGTCAGGTAGACAGCAGGCTACCACAGAGCTGGGTCAGGAGGAAGGTCACGTGTTTTAAATCGTCATGAAACTCAAACACTGAAGAGAAGCCCTGAGAAGAGTTTTAACTTCACTGTCACAAAATGGAAACTTGGAATTCCTGGGCAGAATTTTTGTATCCTGACACGTAGCGGGGTTTGTGGCAGGGCAGGGGGCATTTGATCGGGCAGGAGGGATGGCAGCTGATGACCCTAGCCATTACTTAAGTTGACTCACCAAAAACACCCCGGAGTGTTTGCTTGTGGGCTCCCGGGAGGGGAACGGATCTCATTCATGGCCCTCAGTGCCTGATCAAGGAAACCAGAATTGGGAAGGACGGGGAGGGTTCCACCTGCGAACCACCAGCTACCTCTTCTCCACTCATGACCCTGCCCCCACGACCCCCTTCCCACCATCACTCACCAGGATCAGTGCCATAACTCAATCTGATGCTTCGGATGGGTGTAGTACCAGCATTAGCCACTGTCTCCTCAGTGGCGCTGAGCTGCTGGACTCAGATTGGCTGGCAGGGCTTCCCTCCCACTCCACGGGCCACTCAATCCCAGGAAAAGGCCTGCCACATGCCTGTCAAGTGCCAGAGTGCAATAAGGCAGTGTTTTTCAATTTTGTTTTCTGGAGACCCATTTTTACAAACTGGCCAACCTTCGGGACCCACGCCGGCCGAACTTTGCGACCCATGCCGGCCGAACTTTGCGACCCACGCCGGCCGACCTTTGCGACCCACGCCGGCCGACCTTTGTGGCCCATGTCGGCCGACCTTCGAGACCCACGCCGGCTTACCTTTCTGACCCACCTTTTCTCTTACCTTGTTTGCTGCTGACAAAATGGAGGAATCGCAATCATGCCCAAAGCACGTGAAGCTGACGTTCGGGGGGGGGGGGGGGGGTGCGGGGTGCGGGGGGGTGGGTGGGTGGTGACCTGCTTTCAGCCTCCTTTCAGGCAGGAAGGTTACACAGAATTTTTAAAAAAATCTTCTGCATCTCTGATTGCGCAAATTTGCGGGCAACACCCGTAGCGCTGGCTTTTAACCTTGTTTTGTTGTATTCCTAATTCTGGCCTCTTGTGGATTATTTCCTTTGCTCCACAATTGGGGGCTGTACTGTCGGCTGCTGTTGCCCTAAACTCCGGAAAATCTTTCCTAAACCACTCTGCCTCTTTAACTCTCCCACTCTCACTTCCTTTAAGCCTCTCCATCCGTCACATGCTCCCGATTGTGCAAATTCGCGCACAGCAGCCGCAGCCACCGGCTTTTAACAATGTCGGCTGCAAGTGGCCTTCAAAAGGCCGCAACCATACAAAAAAAATGCGGCTGCACTGCGCATGCATGCCCGCTCATCGGTGCACATGCGCAGTACGGCCGCATTTTAAAAAATATGGTTGCAGCGTTTTTGAAGGCCACTCGCAGCCAGTATCGTTAAAAGCCGGTGGCTGCGGCTGTTGAGCGCGGATTTGTGCAATTGGGAGCGACGGACGTCTCCGCGACCCTCCCGACACCCACCCGCGACCCACCCGCGGGTCGCCCCCCGACTTCGAAAATGCCTGGCATAAGGTGCGGCAGGTGATCTCAAAAAGAGGCAACGTGAAGAGAAAGAATCGGAGGCGTGCAGAGATCTCAGAGATCTGTAGGGTTGGGGAAGATTTCAAAGACTGGGAAGCGAAAGGCTAAAAAGAGGTTTGAAAAGAAGGGCAGGAATATTGAAATCCTGCTGTTGTCGGCCCAGCGAGCATTGTAGGCCAGTGAGCACAGGCTTAATGGGCAAATTTGACTTGTTCCAATCAGGCCATTTGAATTTTGAATGAGTTCAGGTTCATGAGAGTGCTAACCGTTCTGCGGCCCAGGTCTTAAAAATAGTGCAGATCATTTTTTAGCTCAAATTCTGTTATAACCAAAGGCAAGACACTGCCTGAAGTACTAGCAGTTATCTTATTAGCACGTCAATGACTAGGCCTCCTGCCACACATCTCAGTGATGATGATTAAACTCAACACATATTTAACAGTGGAGCATATCCTAATAATTTCTACATTTAGCATCTATCTGCTCGGCAAAGTTCTAATCATTAAGCATTCTTCCACTCATTTTTGCAGTGGTGCTGAAATTTTCTAATAACAACTGCAGGGCGAGAGCGAATACTAATACTGATAATCCCGCACAATTGTGTAATATTCCCCCGTTACTGTAACCAGGAGAAAATAAACTAGCTAAAAGTCCCATTAAAATTGCGAACGGGGGAATATTAAGCAAACGTGTTAAGCGTCCGTGCGCTAATACAGTAGCCAACAATCTCTAGATTTCTGCCTCCACCAAACTTAAATGTTACCTCAGATACGTTGAAACAAGATAAAATGTAGAGACTTTCTTCCTTTACGTGTTTAATTTCAATTTTATTTTTCCACCGATTTGGTTTGAGTTCATCGAGCACGCTTGTTTTATTTTGGACATTTAGCTGGAACTGCTTGATGCTGACAGTTTGGTACCAAAGTGGACGGTGCATGGCGTGATGGTTTCCCTTAAGGGCAACACAACAAAGTAAGGGTCACATGGCCTGTATTTCCCTTAAATGGACAATCACAATGTCTCATTCCAAAGGTAGCACACCTCAGCTTAAGGAACACAAAATTCGCTCCAAGTTGTCGTTATCAGTCAGAAATGTACCCCGCAATATTTGCGTGTGGATTGGCGGCAATGGAGGAGCAGATTTCCTTTCAGAAGGGTTCATTGTTGACGATGGTTCAGGTGGATTTACCTTCCCCACTCCTAACTCCGCCGTGACAATGGTCCATTTTCCGAGGTTTGGCGCTGATTTCACAAGCAGGATGGGACACTTCTGGCACGATCTCTGCCACTGAGTCTGCGGCTCCTGAGGCGGGAAAAGTTGAGACATCCAATTCAGCGGCAAAATGTGGCGTCATCCAAAAGGAGCAGAAGAGTCCTGAAGAGTTTTTTATTTAAAAGCATGAGCCTGGGACCAAATAAAAGATTAAAAAGAGGGTTTGAGGGGTGAACAGGAGCCTTGTAGACCCTAAATTTAATGTTACGCTTATATTATTCTCACAGCGAGATTGTGCACTGCCCCAGAATCTACTACTTCTCCTCTCCTGTGACCCCTACTGGGAGTTGGGAAGGAAATCGGGTGGTTACGTACCTTGTAAATATAGGCCACGACCGATGAAGCTAATTGAATTTTTTAATGGGTAATTAAAGCAGTGAGCAGATGAATGTCTATGGATATTAGTTATAGGGATTTCCAGAAGGTATTCGATGAAGTTCCACATAAGAGTCTGTCAGTGACAGTTGTAACTAATGAAATAAAAGGCAAAGTATTATCATTCTTTCCTGTTTTCCAACCTGTAACAGACCTTCCACCAGTCCAAAACCGAGAACGGGGGTGATGTTGAGTCCGCTCTCGCCGTCAGCCGGATCGGCAGCACAGGCGGAAACTCCTGCGTGAATCAGTAAAAATGATTCACACCAAAGAGATCACGGGCTGAATTCTACAATTTTGAGGCTATGTCCCCACGCCGGCGTGGGAATAGTGGCATTGTACGACAGAAGAAATGTTGTAAAACGGCCACCGATCCTCCGTTTGGCCGAGGGCTACCATGCCGCAGTGTAGTGCACCCGGCTCTAGCTGCCGATACGGCCCTGAGAATCGCCAGATTCATGACCGCGCATGCAGAGGCGTTTCATACCTTGCCGTCATTGACATTTTCCACATGCTTGGCAAAATGAGAAGCAGTCAAGGAAATCCCTCCGGGGACATAGGGGCAAGTATGGGGCCGAGCGTAAACATACCAGGCAGTGCCTTGGAGCTGCCCCCGGGCACAGGTTGGCACTGCCAACCCAACAGTGCCAACCTGTGCCCAGGGTCAGTTCCAGGGGTGGGCCCTAGTGGGAGCCCCATGGTGGGGGGGAGGGGGGGGTGCATTAATGTGTGGTGTTGGGGGAGTGCCGGCTATATTTGAATGGTGTTGGTTGGAGGAGGGGTTCAATGCCATTGGTGAATGTGGGCGGTGGAGAGGGAGGGGATGAGGGAGCAGAATGCCGGCGAGGACTGTCATGGGAGGGAGGTGGGTAGCCCTCGATACTTCGGTAATAGGGCTGGGGGCTGTTAGACAGCAGTGCTGAATGGGGCAGCCTTTAATGCTGGCGTACCGATCTCTGTGGAACCAGTCCCCAGCACTATGAGGGCCTGCCCACCAGGGTGATGGTATAAACCAAGCCCACTAATTTCTATTCTTCTAAAAGACTCAAGACGTGGGAATAAAAGTGGTCTGTGCAACTGGAGAGTTGCATATCAGTTTCCAGTCTGAACCTGACACTTTGCCAAATTGTGGTAAGTTTCCGCTCTCCAACGTACTGATGAAAAGTTATCGACCCGAAATATTAGCTCTGTTTTCCTCCCCACAAATGCTGCCTGACCCACTGAGTATGAACAGCATTTTATGCTTTATTGCAAATTGTTGACCTGATTAGGAAATCGGTTGAGGGACAGGAGATAAAGAGTAGGGATAAAGGGCAAGTACTGCAATTGGTATATTGTGATTGATGCTATTCCACAGGGATCTACGTTGAGACCTCAACTGTTCACTAGAGCCTTAGAAGATGGGACAGAGAGTCACATATCCAAGTTTACAGATATCACAAAGCCAGGCAGCAGTGTGGACAGTGTAGATGGAAACTTAAAATTACAATGAGATAATAATTGGCTAAATGAATGGGCAAAACTGTGACCAAATGGACTTAGGATTGAGCAAATGCCAATCTATCCATTTTGGACTTAAAAGGTCAGATGTTTTCTAAGTGGTGAGAAGTTAGAAACAGAGGAGGCCGGAAGAGATTTGGTGCTCCTGCACATTAATCATTAAAATGTCACAGGCAGATAATGAAAATAAGCCAAATCGTTGACGGAATGCTGGTATTTATGTCGACAATAGAGGGGAGTCGAATTGCTGTTTGAGCTATACAATGCCCTAGTTAGACCATACCTGGGATACAGTGTTCAGTTCTGGGACGACACCTTCAGAAGGGCTTATTGGCCTTGGAAGGGGTGCAGTGTAGGTTTACCTGAATGATAGCTGAACCCTCTGGATTAAATTACAGAGAGTTTACACCAACTAGTGGTTGGCTCGTTGGTCTAGGGCTACGATTCTCGCTTACGGGTTTTCACTTTGGGGTGGCACGGTAGCACAGTGGTTAGCACTATTGCTTCACAGCTCCAGGGTACCAGGTTCGATTCCCAGCTTGGGTCACTGTGCGTGCGGAGATTGCACGTTCTCCCCGTGTCTGTGTGGGCTTCCTCCGGGTGCTCCGGTTTCCTCCCACAATCCAAAGATGTGCAGGTTTGGTGGATTGGCCACGATCAATTGCCCTTAGTGTCCAAAAAGGTTAGATAGGGCTACTGGATTATGGGGATAGGGTGGAGGTGTGGCCTTAAGTAGCGGTGCTCTTTCCAATGGCCAGTGCAGACTCGATGGGCTGAATGGCCTCCTTCTGCACTGTACATTCTGTAATGATTTTAGAGTTAGAAGGTTAAAGGGTGATTTTATTCCAGTTCGGGGGAACAGAGTGCGTAGACAGCGAAGATCTATTTTAGTTGGTTTAGGAGTGTAGGACTATGGGAAGGGCCAAAGGGCCAAACAGAAAAAGAATCAGGGGCGGGATTGACCGGTCATCGACGGCGAAATCGCATTTGGCGATCGGCCGGAGAATCCCCGTTTGTGCCGAGATCGGAGCAGGGTTGCTTTTGCAATGCTCGAGGAGTACACCGCCCACTATATGGACGAACTCAGGAGGTCACGTGAGGCCCTCCACGATGCTCCGCCTCCGATGGGCCAAGTTCCCGACGGCGCGGAAGACTTATGGTATTTTTCTTTGTGGACCCCGCGTGGGGGCTGTGGACTGTGTCCGCAGGTAAAGCCATGCGCAGCTGCTAGCCCGTCACCAGACGCAGGATTGGTGCAGCTATTGCGCCGTTTGTTCCGGCGTCAGCACTTTGTCCGCAAATCAGAGAATCCAGCCCCACGCCTTTCAAGAGTGAAGTAAGGAAATATTTTTACATTTAAGGGGTGGTTGAAGTTTTGAACTCCCTTCCACAAATGGCTATTGATGGAAAGTTATTGATAATTTTAAATCGGGGATTGATAGATTTTTGTGAATCAGGGGCGAAATTCCCCGCAGGGTCAGAGAATCGCCCGGGGCCGGCGTAAATCCCGCCTCCGCCATGGCCGGAATTCTCAGCCACCCGGGAATTGCCGGCGGCGGGAATCACGCCCCGACGATTGTGCCCCCTGCGGCAATTCTCCGGCCCGCGATGGGCCGAAGTCCCGCCGCTGAGAGGCCAATCCCGCCGACATGGTTTCAACCACCTCTGGTGGCGGCGTGATTGGCGGCGCGAGCGGGCCCCCGAGGTCGTGGGGGGGGTTCGTGGGCGATTGGACCCCGGGGGTGCCCCCACGGTGGCCTGGCCCATGGTTGGGGCCCACCGATCGGTCGGCGGGCCAGTGCCGTGGGGGCACTCCTTTTCTTCCATCGCCGCCACGGCCTCCACCATGGCGGAGGCGGAAGAGAACCCCCCTACTGCGCATGCGCCCGTGGTGACATCACGGCCACTGACGCACCGGTGCATGCGCAAACCGCCGAAGGCCTTTCGGCCAGCCCTGACGCCGGGCGGCGGGTGCCAAAGGCCGTTGGCGCCAGTTTTGTCACCAGTCGGTGTGGCGCCAACCACTCCGGTGCAGGCCTAGCCCCCAAAGGTGCAGAGAATTCCACACCTTTGGGGAGGCCCGACGCCGGAGTGGTTGGCGCCACTCCGCTACACCGGGAAAACCCGTCCCGCTGGGTAGGGGAGAATCCCGGCCCAGAAGTCACAAGCAGTACACGGAGTTAGTGTGGTAAACCACTATTACACCTGTATTAGGTGATGTAAGGTAGGACCTGTAGTACAGGTTCGCCGGTAGACCCTGCCTGCTGGCTCCGCCCAGTAGGAGGAGCATGTCCTCTATCAGCAGCCATTTAGCCAGCTGCTGTGGGAGGCCACACATCTTACTGCAATAAAGCCACAGTTGTATCCAACCTTAGTCTTTGTACAATTGATCGTGCATCAGTTAGAAAACCAAGATCTCATTGAATGATGGTCTCGGCTCCAGCAGCTGAATGGACCTGCATTGTTCCTTTCTTCCAATGTTCTCCCTTCCTCACCATTGTTTTAAAAGTGGCAGCAGCTCTGAGCTTCAACAGTGCGGCTAAGAGCAGGAATACTGCAGACCTCTCTTTCCAATCTTCCATCACATCCTACTGCTATGGCACCTTATTAGGGGTTGTACAGCGGGAAAGCAATCCAGTCCAGAATGGCAAAACATAAAATAAAGTGTTGCATTATAAAGCCAGGAGAAACAACGGTTGGAGGTCATGGAGAAGCCATTGCCATGATGTGAATATAAATACGATTCAATATCAGCACTGGTTTCTCCCTTTGCTGCTCTCCTGTGTCCCCCCTACATCCCATCATCAAGAGTGTAATGAACTCCAATTGGCTTTATTGGTTGGCCAATCGGAGTATGACCTCCCTCAATGATAGCTCATTGAGGGGGCCCATATAATCACCTGTGTAGGCTTTGTGAGCCAGTCTTAAGTTGACTGGACTGCAAGCAGCACTGTTTGTAGCTGCTCCTGTAATATCGTTATTGTAAATAAATATTGGTGTGGTGACGGAACTCCTGCCTCGCGTGGATTACTACAAAGAGGTACAGTGAGACACTCCGATTCCATTCTTTAACTGTTGTTGTTTGTGCTCTTCACTTTGGACACTGCAGAGCAACATTTCCATACAGGTGTTTTTCCGGACTTCGTGTGGATTTCGTGCTGGAAAACCTCTGCAGAAATGTTGCCCTCTGTCTCTGTCTGATCAAGGCCAACTCAAAGCTTTGTCTCAACTATGGTACAGCAGTGAGCTTGCACCTCTACAGTTTCCTGTCTTGCAGAGGTGTTTTCTTCCAGTCACTTTACAGCCAGTAACGTCTCCATTCAAATTCAAGACTGCAAAATCTGACCTGATTGCTGAGTGTGACAGGGCTTGATCGCGGATAGATCCTCCAGTGCAGCTAAACTCACGGCCACATCTACTTGGGGCTGGTTTAGCTCACTGAGCTAAATCGCTGGCTTTTAAAGCAGACCAAGCAGGCCAGCAGCTCGGTTCGATTCCCGTACCAGCCTCCCCGGACAGGCGCCGGAATGTGGCGACTAGGGGCTTTTCACAGTAACTTCATTGAAACCTACTCGTGACAATAAGCGATTTTCTATTCTATTAATGTTTAACAGTGTCTGTCACAAGTCAACCGCAAGCACAATAGTGCAACAAACATCTGTGATCACTGATTGCATGCATATTTCTCAAGATGTCTAAGGTGCAATCTCTCAAGCAAAATCACAAACTGATTATTTTTTGAGTGACTTAAGCTTATAATAGCGACGTTGACCAGAGGAAATTTGCCTGGCTGTGGTCTGAGAAGAATAATAGTTTCTCTGGTGTTCATTCAACAGGCCTTCAACAAAATATTTTCCAAATCAATATCTTTGATAAATGGAGGATGTGAGTGCTTGATTATTTTGAATCATAGATACAAACATAAGATATATATCTTTAAATAGATTATCAAAATTCATTACATTTAAAGGAACATATGGTCCGCAATTGCTAAATGTGCATTAATTCTAAAGGATACATTTTTCAATTGTAAACAAAAAAAATCTAATCTAATTAAATGGATGGCAGTGTTTTTTTATAGCGAACAAACTTTCCCATAACTATTATTTCATTTACGTTGGTGTGATGCTTCTTTTCAACTTAAATAACTAAAGTACAATTGCTCTCCAGCCCACAAGAGGGCGGTGCTGCGTCTTTTTCCAGCTATTATCCATTGACCTTTCTTGGGAAAGCCATAAAGTTGAGCACTGGGCCACAATTGAGTCTTGAGATGGGCATTTCAAGGTCTCAGCTGGCCCAATTCAGGACATTTTAAGTTCCTTCAGGGGAGAAAGGACCCTGCCACTGCCATTACAGAGTGGAGCGAGTGAAGCATCAGCAACAAAGTGGCAAAGATAATATTGTAATTTATTAAATGATTATCCTTAGTTCATTTGGTTGGGGGGGTTCTGGATAGAGGGGGTGTGGTTTGATTAAGACTTGTCACCTCTGTTGTACTGGGCTACCTGGAATGTAACAAACACCAAAGTTTGGAGTTTTAAAATAAATCTTTATTTTTGTGTGTCACGATGTGGAGAATTCTTTACACCATGAACAAAACATGAAGGCTGGATCGCATCTGAAATTGGACAGAATGGTGGCACAATGGTTGGGAACGTGGCCTCTTTTTCTCTACGCGGTAAACCCCCGCCTCCCCCCCCCCCCCCCCCACCCCCCGGCCTGGTACCTACCAGGGCAACTGTCTCATGGCCCTGCCTCCCTTCCTCACCCATCACCTGTGAATGTATCAGGCTAAGGGAGACGCCTGTCCCAGCATCGAGTCCCATTTTCCTGCCTGTCGTGGTTACTACTGCAGGCCAGGCCAAGGCTGTCTGTGGGATGACAGCGATGGTCTCACAGTCATAACAAGAGGACACCCCACCACCCTGAAATTGTTTAAGTAGAGAAAATAATAATAATAATAATTGCTTATTGTCACAAGTACGCTTCAATGAAGTTTCTATGAAAAGCCCCTAGTCACCACATTCTGGCGCCTGCTCGGGGGAGGCTGGTACAGGAATTGAACCTGCGCTGCTGGCCTTGTTCTGTATTACAAGCCAGCTGTTTAGCCCACTGTGCTAAACCAGCCCCTGACCCAGAAAACGAGCCGAGGCTTAAAAATTAACTTTCATACTTCTGACAAACTCCAATTCCTTACAGCTACCAGTTCTGAAATGTTAACCATATTTCTATCTCCACAGATGCTGCCTGACCTGCTGAGTGTCTTTAGGCGGAGGGGGGGGGCGGTGAGGGGGAAATGGTTGCTTTTTTTTGGAGACCCCTACCAATCCCTTAAGGCCCCTTGTTGTCCATTTGGGTGCTGCAGCAACACCAGGATTTCCCCCTCTGGTGTTGGTCAGGCTCCGTCTTGGTGTCAGGAATCCCACACGTCAAGTGAAACCCTGGTCCGATTTTCTGGATGAAGTTCTCTGATGGCAGAGCAACAACAACCCGAAGAATCGAAAGTGGCTGCTCAAGTCAAGCACTTATCTTTTCCCTTGTCCCGATCCTGCATTCTACACGATGGCTTTTAATCATATGACCTCTCACCTCATGCGCATTGTTGGCAAATTTTACTTGCTAAAGTTCCTGCGAAGCAGCTGGTTTCTGTGAAGCAGCTTGGGATGTTTTATTGATGTTAAAGGCAACATATAAATGCTAGTTGTTAAGGTCTGAGAGTTGGTTGGATAAACATAGACAAACATATGAATTAGGAGCAGGAATAGACACCTCGGGCCTGCTCCACCATTCAATAAGATCATGGCTGATCTGATTGGCGCTTCAACTCCACTTTCCTGCCCACACGTAATAGCTTTTGACGTCTGCGTTAGTCTAGAATATATCTACCTCTGCCTTAAAAATACCCAATGACCCTTCACCATTCTCTGGGGAAGAGAGTTTCAACAACACATGACCTTCTGAGGAAAGATATTCTCCTTATTTCAGTCTTGGATGGGAGATCCCTTATTTTTAAACTGTGTTTTAGTCTTTCCTATAAGGGGAAACACCTTTTCAGTATTCAACCCTCAGATCTTGTATTTTATAATAAATCACAGAATCCAGAGAATCATAGCAACCCTACAGTGCAGAAGGATGCCATTTGGCCCATTGAGTCTGCACCGACCCTCCGAAAGAGCACCCTACATAGGCCTATACCCCCACCCTATTCCTGTAACCTCACCTTTTGAATACTAAAGGCAATTTATCATGGCCAATCCACCTAACCTGCACATCTTTGGACTGTGAGAGGAAACCGGAGCACCCGGAGGAAACCCGCAAAAGACACAGGAAACTCCACACAGTCATCCAAGGCCGGAATCGAGCCTGTGTCCCTGGAACATGTGACGCACCAGTGCTAACCTCTCATTCTTCTGAACTCCAATGGGTACAGGCCCAACCTATCCAACCTTTCCCCATAAAATAACACCCCACACCCAACCACAATCCCTGGGTATTAGTCCATATTTGGTCTTTATTCCTTTAGAGTTAGAAGATTGACCAGTGACGTGATTGAGTACTTTACAATATTAGAAAAATTCAATAGGGTAGTTACAAATAATCTATTTCCTCTGGTGGTGGGGCAATCATGTATGAGGGGGGTATAATGTTAAAATTAGTGATAGAATTCTAGTTTTGTTCTCTTTTCTAAGGAAAGATATCCTGACATTGGAGGCTATCCAGAGAAGGTTCAGTGGATTGATCCCGGGTATGGAAGGATTTCCTTATGAGGAGAGGTTGAGTAGGTTCGGCAAATACTCATTGGGATTTAGAATAATGAGAGGTGGCCTTATTAAGACATATCAGATTCTCAGAGGTTGACAGGGTAGCTGCTGAGAGGGTGGTTCCTCTTGTGGGAGGGTCTAGGACAAGAGGGCATAATCTCAGAGTAAGGGGTTGCCTATTTAAGAAAGAGATGAGAAGGAATTTCTTCTCCCAGAGGGTAGAGAATCTGTGGAATTCTTTACCACACGGGGAGGTAGAGACTGGGTCATTAAATAAGTTCAAGGCTGAGATGGATAGATTAGATTTTTAATCAGCAAGGTAATCTAGGATTAATAATAATAATAATAATAATAATCATGATTATTGCCACAAGTAGGCTTACATTGCAATTACATTACTGTGAAAAGCCCGAGTCACCACACGCCGGCACCTTTTCGGGGACACCGAGGGAGAATTCAGAATGTCCAAATTACCTAACAGCACATCTTTCTGGACTTGTGCGAGGCAACCGGGGCACCCGGAGGAAACCCACGCACTCACGGGGAGAACGTGCAGACTCCACACAGACAGTGACCCAGCCGGAAATCGAACCTGGGACCCTGGCGCTGTGAAGCCACAGTGCGGATAAGGCGAGAAAGTAGAGTTGGGGATGATCACATCAGTTCAGCCATGATACAATTGAATGGCAAATGGAACCAATGGGCTGAATGGCCTACCTCTACTGCTATGCCTTCCGGTCTTCCGGCCCACAGTCATCTGGCAGGAAAATTCAGGAAAGGCTATCAGGAACCCACTATCGCACGAAGGATAGTGGGAATTACCTTACCCAAAAGGTGGGAGATGGTAGAATAATTGGAACTTTTAAGTTGTGATGAATAGATTCTTGGTTGGTCAGGGTATTTAGGGGTTATGAAACAAAGGAATGGAAATGGATTTGAGATAAAGATCAATCATGATTGTATACAAATGAGTGGTGGGATGTTCGACCTTCCCATGTTCCTATCCTCAATCGGATCCCAAGTTGTGTGTTACTCTTTTGCATCCTTTTTCTTAATGGCCTCAGTAATGGGAGTGAGATGAGGAGGTTGCACAGTGCTCTTTCAAGGCAGTGCTGTCAGATTAGCAGAGGGCTAGCCAGGTATTTGTACCTAATCCCTGATAGCGTGGCATTGCCTTTACAAATCCTTGGTGAGTATGTGAGCGTATTCCTGAATAATATAAGGGTTGTGAGAACCTGAACATATGGCGCTTACCACTGTAGTTTTTGGAGTCAACCTGGATCTCATTTATCATCGGGATTTCACTGCTCTATAGCGAACCCTGCTCCAGATCCCCCTTTTAAGCAAAGATCTGGATGTTCATGCCTCCCTTTATGTTGGAATCAAAGTGGATCACGGGGGGCAAAAAAGGGTGGCAGGAACACAGACGCAGAATTCCTGCACCCATTTCTGGCTCTGCATATATTTGATGGTGTGATAACGAGCACACAACCCTCATTACCAACCTCACCTACTCCATTGCAGGGATAGGCATTGCCGAGATCTGAAATGATATATATCCTTTAGCTTATTTGCCATATAGGACAGAGGGCACCAATTGCTCACAAGGGATTGGGTAAATGCATTGTGATTTCATTTATTAAGATTCGACCAATGAGAACAGTCTTATATTGTTGTCAAGCTTGGAGCACTAGGGGCTGTTGTCAGCTCTGCTGCTTACAACACAATACATACATCATTTCCCTTCTAATGATGGTTCCAACTCCATCTACAAGTTTGCTGACGATACGACCATAGTGGGCGAGATCTCGAATAACGGAGAGTCAGAATACAGGAGAGAGATTGAGAACTTAGTGGAGTGGTGCAGCAACAATAATCTATCCCTCAATGCCAGCAAAACTAAAGAGCTGGTCATTGACTTCAGGAAGCAAAGTACTGTACACACCCCTGTCTGCATCAACGGGTCCGAGGTGGAGATGGTCAGCAGTTTCAAATTCCTTGGGGTACACATCTCCAAAAATCTGTCCTGGTCCACCCACGTCGTGCTACCACCAAGAAAGCACAACAGCACCTATACTTCCTCAGGAAACTAAGGAAATTCGACACGTCCACATTACCTCTTACCAACTTTTACAGATGAACCATTCAAAGCATCCTATCTGGCTGCATTACAACCTGGTAATGGCAACTGCTCGGCCCAAGACCGAAAGAAACTTCAGAGAGTCGTGAACACCGCCCAGTCCATCACACGAACCTGCCTCCCATCCATTGACTCCATCTACACCTCCCGCTGCCTGGGGAAAGCGGGCAGCATAATCAAAGACCCTTCCCAGCCGGCTTACTCACTCTTCCAACTTCTTCCATCGGGCAGGGGATATAAAGTCTGAGAACACGCACAAACAGACTCAAAAACAGCTTCTTCCCCGCTGTTACCAGACTCCTAAACAACCCTCCGATGGACTGACCTCATTAACACTACACCCCTGCATGCTTCACCCGATGCCAGTGTTATCTAGTTACATTGTGTACCTTGTGTTGCCCTATTATGTATTTTATTTTATTTCCTTATCATGTACTTAATGATCTGTTGAGCTGCTCGCAGAAAAATACTTTTCACCGCGGTACACGTGACAATAAACAAAATCCAATCCAATCCAATATAGACAACATGTTTTTTCGATTAAAGGCATCTGCCAAGAGGTATCTCATTCCCATCCCCCCCTTCAATGTTTATGGAGTTAAGCCAGCTTCTGGATGACGCCTCTCAGAAGAGTTGTGAAACATAATTTTGATTCAGGAACCTTTTGAAAGGTAATTTTGAAAGTTCTTACCATTCCCCCCCCCCCCCCGCCACTGGCCCTCCATGGTACCTCCATGCCCCTCCACATCCCCCATGCTTCCCATAGCCCCTGCATGACAACTCATACAATCTGCAATGTTTATAGGACCAGTGAGCCTATGATTAAAAAAATGGCAAGTCTTGAAATGCTGAGAAAAAGATAAAACCCACCAAGCTCTTAAAAAAAGCTCCTGTACTTACAACCCTACAAAAGTGACAATCAGCCGCAGCCATTCATAGTGTCAATAACTGAGGCTTTATCTTGTGTCACACATCTTAATCTTGTCCAAATAAAAA
Organism: Scyliorhinus canicula; assembly: GCF_902713615.1. Classification (NCBI taxonomy): domain Eukaryota; kingdom Metazoa; phylum Chordata; class Chondrichthyes; order Carcharhiniformes; family Scyliorhinidae; genus Scyliorhinus; species Scyliorhinus canicula. The sequence goes on along the minus strand of NC_052153.1, from coordinate 15,905,257 downwards.
TGCAGACATTGACGAAATAGGACAAAGGAAGAATAACTTTCTAAAACCTCATAGCGATGTCAATTAACCAAAGCAAACTTCCACCTGTCAAAACTGTGCCCTGCTGAGCTAATCCAGCAGTGAGCCTTGGAGCTCAGCCAAGCATTCATAATGAGCTAATTTGGAGAAAAACGTGTCTGTCAATTTGTCTGTGGTTGATACAATTCCCAGATGACCTAACTTTTAACAGTAAAACATAGTTTTATAGTGGACAAAAAAGTAGCAGACATAAACTTAAGATGAAGTGTTGCTGGTGACCTCTAACATTTAGTGATGTGAAGGGATGTTGACTGAATTTCAATGAAGAAACAGGAAATGTGATGAAATGATTATGACTGCTGAATAACAGTCGAGTATTGTTTTCTGAGAGAAATGGTGAGGTTTCACACTCTTTTTACATAAAATATAGGCAGATGTTTCCATGGAGCACTGTGCTGTCGGAGTTGTCACCTTTCAGATGAGATGTTAAGTTGAGACCCGATCTGTCCTCTCAAGGGCATATAAAAGATCCCATGGGCACTATGCCAAAGAAGACTGAACTCTCATGAGTGTCCTGGCCAAAATGTAGTCCTCAATCAGCATCAATTAAGCAGGTTGTCTGATTATTTTTGCATGGTTGCTTATGAGATCTTGCTTTGTGAACATTGGCCTTCATAAGTTCTACATTAGAATATAGTCTACTCTTCAAGGAGGGCTTTACTGGCAGTGAAGTGTTTGGGATGATCTGTGGCTGTGAAAGGCGCTAGATCAATGCAGGCCTTTCTCTCTGTTCCTGCTCTACTCCTGTCATTGATTCCATTAAAATTAGGTGACCTCAACTGGGCACTGTGCACGGTGACACCTTCATAAAATGCACAGACAATCTACCTGCTCATATTTCTTGTCAACTGAAAGGGCTGCTTGTTACTAAATAAGGTGAGAGAACCATCCTGCATTTATTCAATATTGTCACACACAACAATTTGAAGAATCCGTCTTCCATCATCTGTATGAATGATTCCAGAGGCAGCATTTATACCAACCTTCCAAACATTTCAAAAGTAGATCTCCGGACTGACCTTCCCCATTCTTCAAGAAGTAAAAATTATTCCAACAAAGGAGATCATTTGCATTATGAACCAGCTGTCAGGAATTCAGTATGTTGTGATTGCCCCATCATCTATCAGGTCATGTAAGTGTCAGAAGCTAAGATGCTGCACCCTTATTGGCAGAGATTAGAGCTGGATTTACTTTTGTGGTTGACACCTTCACTTGAAATATTCCATGTTAGCAACGTTCATTGAAACATGTAATGCTAAAGAAGACCATTCAATCTATTGTGCCCGGGTTACCTCTTAGAATGAGCCATCCAATTAGATTGACTGCCTCGCTTTTTCCCACATATTAACACATTCCAAATAATTTAATCGCTACATTAAATCAGTGCAAAAATAACTTATGGATTCATAGAATCCCTACAGTGCAGAAGGAGGTCTATCGAGTATGGACTGGCCCTCTGAAAGAGCACCCCCATCTTGGCCCACGCCCCTGTAACCCTACTTAACCTTTTGGATACTAAGGGGTAATTTAGCACGGCCAACCCACCTAACCTGCACATCTTTGGGACTGCGGGTGGAAACCGGAGCACCCAGAGAAAACCCACGCAGACACGGGGAGAAAGGGCAAACTCCACACAGTCACCCAAGGCCGGAATTGAACCTGGGTCCCTGGCGCTGTGAGGCAGCAGTGCCAACCTGCCCCTTACTTTTACATGATTGTGTTCACCAGCGTACTATCAAAAGAACAAATCAGCCAAGATTCGACCTATCAGTTGCAAATGAGCTGTTTAGTTTTCATTCTGAATAAACTGGGTATTGGAAAAGGCCCTTTGAAATTGTTGAAGATCTAACTATTCCATTAACACTATAATATGTAGTACATGTCACACTTTAAATGAATTCCTTCTATGATCGACCCAAATATCCGTCTGATTAATAGATGGATAGACAGTAAACGCACAAGCAAAACTACTGATGGTCATATTAAAACTGAGCCAAACAACAATGACTTTTGCAACAAAGTGATGACATAAGATTAAGGAATTCTGAAAACCGCCCAGAAATAACCATGAGGAGGATTGCATCTTCCATATGTTCAGCAACTTTAATCTCCACGTGTCTATCTCTTATCAGCACTTAGACCTTACTTTCCATCAGTTCCAAGAACCCCTGTTTTTGTCATTACCTTTCACTGTCATTGGAAGTGCCTTTCATGACTTTACAACCAATGGAAATAGTACAAAGTCGAGTCAATGTTGCACTGCGATGATGGATTCTTCAGTCATTTGGCAGATGACATTTGGAGGTGTCCCCTTCCCCCGCCCCCCACCCATGTACTGGGGTCCATTTGGTGAGCAGAAATCCTCCATGCCAACTTGTGACAATCCCTGGAGAAGCCAACAACTTTAAACAGGAGGTTTGAATTCCTAAAGATCAAGTTAAAGGGATTGCACACAAGATTTCTGTTTTAAGACTTTTAATGTAACAAAGGGTCTAAAAGCAACTCTGACTAAACAATATCCAGTAGTCACCTTATACACTAAACTAAAGAGATAATCCCCCTTTAACTTTTAAACACCATCAAACACATCACACCCCCACTCGGTAAAATTGCAGTTTTGACAGGAGCCAGCTCAACATTCCTCCGAGCATCCAACAAGTCCACGTCTCTCTGTTTCACTGAGACATAATGTCGAGTGATGATCAAAAGGCAATTTTCTCAGTTTTTGGAGAAGCCCCAAACCGATTATCAACAAGTAGATCTACTGTGGTGATTCTACCTGCCCCGCCCACACCATCCCACTCCATGCACTGGCCCCATGGCCACCCCAGGATAAATCTTTCTTATTCCAGATTGCCCCAGGTTGTGTCCCTGTGATAAGTGACCATCTTCCCTCACGCATTCCTGCCTAATAGCTTGCAGAGAACTTGCAGCCTTATTCTCTCTGCTGGCCACACCAATTGCAGCCTCTGTGTATGACTCTCTGGCCTTGTTGCACTGTCGCTCGAGTGAAATGTGGCAGGTGATTGGCAGGAGAGGCGGAAAATGATAACCGCGTTGGGTACCAAACCGTTTGTGATGCAACCAGCCCGCTGCCCTAGGTGAAATCAGGATCCCTCTGTAGCGTGGCAAGAAGCCAATTATCACCACTTAAGCCTTATTTCCATACAATTAACAGCAGGCACGCCACATCCAACAATCTCCTGTGATTCAGCAGCCTCCCCAGCAAGTGGTCACACTCCTTTTGAAAAATGTGAACCTAGCGGATGGGCTGCTGTGGGGAGCTGAGGAGATGAGCAGCCATCTTCACTCACAGACAGGGAGGCCAAGGGCACTGGACATGCTGCCCCTCTGCTTGGAGGTGTGGGGGGTGGGGGCAACTAGGGGCCGCAGCCCCAGTTTAAGGTGTGCCCCCTCGGGGTTGGGGGGACCTGCACGGATCCATCATGCCAACCCTTGGACCGTGTGTTCCCGCACAGGGGACAACCCTAGCCCCTGCTTGTCTACCCCACCAACCACCCATAACTTCCACTGACCTTGGAAGCCTCTGGCCTTGCGGCTGAAGGTTATTGCTCATAGGGAATTGCCGATGGTGGTTAACTGGGCACTTCACACATACCAAGTGGATCCCTGTGGGTGGGTGAACCTTGTAGCATAGAACATAGAACGATACAGCGCAGTACAGGCCCTTCGGCCCTCGATGTTGCACCGACATGGAAAAAATCTAAAGGCCATCTAACCTACACTATGCCCTTATCATCCATATGCTTATCCAATAAATTTTTAAATGCCCTCAATTAGCCCCACATTAGCATGTGGGGCTAATTGCCCAGCACCCCAATCACAACCTGATGTATAAACACTGTGCTAGAACACTGCAGGAGACAACATCACAGGTGCAATGGCCAATGTTTGATCACGCAGGGGATGAACGCTTGCCCCGGGCACATGTCCGTGGCCAGGAGTGCGTGGAGAGTGCATATCGGGTGAGGTAGCAGGACATGTCTCGGGGAATGCGACATGGGATTGGTGGTCTGCCCGCATCGTGGATCAAAGAGCAAGAGACGTTATACTGGTTACGGTGAGGGATTTTAATGTCCCCCGTACAAGTGCCACTGCCCCACTATCACGATGGCGCTGCCCCACTATCACCACCCTCCCTCCCTCGCCCCCCCCCAACCCCCACAATCCCCCCTACCTCCCCAACGCAAACTCCACTCCTTACTTACCCCCCCCCCCCCCCCCCCCCCCCCCCAGTGCCCTCAGTGATCAACGATGTGCTTGGCATTCCTTGTTCTACCGCTACGCGACCCAAAGATGCATTTCAAAGGTGGAGGCAGCAAGCTTTTTGCCACGTCCCGTGGTCTTCAATGCCCCTGGCGAGTGCCCTCTGGGGCCTCGGGGGTTGGAAGGCCCCGGCATACTTGTCGGCGGCATATGAACAGCCGTCACCCTATTCCGGTTGCTGGCTGCGAGACATTGCCTCATCAGAGGGGTGGAAAGCAGTTGCTGGTCCATAAGATGTGTTCTGGTTGACATCTGGCACCCCCTCCTCCCGGTCACTACCCGTAGGGTCCTTTGGTTCACTTCGGGATGGAGGGGCAGTTAGTTTGAGCCCCATCTGCCCTGCTTCATCTGGCTCCACATTGTCTGCAGCATGATTTTGACATCCTTGACGATGGTCCTCAGTGATTGGGCCATGCTTTGTAGTGACTCAGCAATGTTTGATTTGATTTATTGTCACGTACTGAAGTACAGTGAAAAGTATTTTACTGCCGCCAAGGGAACGTACACGGTACGTACATAACAGACAAAAAAGAATAATCGACAGAGTACATTGACAAAGGGTACATTGACAAACAGTGATTGGTTACAGTTTGGAACAAGGGCCAAACAAAGCAAATACATGAGCAAGAGCAGCATAGGGCGTCGTGAATACTGTTCTTACAGGGAACAGATCAGTCCGAGGGAGAGTCGTTGAGGAGTCCAGTAGTTGTGGGGAAGAAGCTGTTCCTATGTCTGGATGTGCGGGTCTTCAGACTTCTGTACCTTCTGCCTGATGGAAGGGTCTGGAAGAAGGCAAATCCTGGGGTGGGAGGGCTCTCTAATAATGCTGTCTGCCTTCCTGAGGCAACAGGAGGTGTATACAGTCCACTTGCAACTGGGGCACGCTCCGCAGCTCCTCGGCATGCCCATCTGAGAACGGGATATGTCTTGCAGCACCTCATCAAGGTCAACCTGGTACTGTGTCACACCCCCCCAGTGAGTCGGACATTCTGCCGAGTCCCTCATTCATGGCCATTGCCACCTTGGATACCTTCACTCATGGTGCCGACGTGGTACACCAGGCTCTCCACTGCAGTCACCACCCTGGCAGTGTTGGCCTCGGTGCCACGGATTGCCGGCACCATCTCCTGCGACCTTAGCCTCTGGGACTCCTTCAATCAGCTATGTACCTGCTGGGGTGTCGCTGACATCTCCCTCTGGATGTCCCTATCATCTCCAGCAGCTCCGGGTGAACCTGTTCCAGAGGCTCAACATCTGACTGGGACCGAACTGGGTCCAGGGATCCAGCAGCCCTCTGACTGCTGTCTTGTCTGCGTGTTCCTGCCTCCACGTGACGTGCATCAACAACTGTGTGGTGCTCACCAGAGTGTGCCCCAAAACCTGCCCATTAATGTTGTCCACCGAGGTGTGTGTTTCTGCGCTGGTGGAGTGTGGAGTTGACAGATGTGACGCATCGAGGCGGCATGGTGGCGCAGTGGGGTAGCCCTGTAGTCTCACGGCGCCGAGGTCCCAGGTTCGATCCCGGCTCTGGGTCACTGTCCGTGTGGAGTTTGCACATTCTCCCCGTGTTTGCGTGGGTTTCGCCCCCATAACCCAAAGATGTGCTGGTTAGGTGGATTGGCCATGCTAAATTGTCCCTTAATTGGAAAAAATGAATTGGGTAGACTAAATTTAGGGCAGCACGGTAGCATGGTGGTTAGCATAAATGCTTCACAGCTCCAGGGTCCCAGGTTCGATTCCCGGCTGGGTCACTGTCTGTGCGGAGTCTGCACGTCCTCCCCGTGTGTGCGTGGGTTTCCTCCGGGTGCTCTGGTTTCCTCCCACAGTCCAAAGACGTGCGGGTTAGGTGGATTGGCCATGCTAAATTGCCCGTAGTGTCCTAAAAGGTAAGGTTAAGGGGGGGGGGGGGTGTTGGGTTACCGGTATAGGGTGGATATGTGGGTTTGAATAGGGTGATCATTGCTCGGCACAACATCGAGGGCCGAAGGGCCTGTTCTTTGCTGTACTGTTCTATGTTCTATGACTGTGGCGTCCTCGGAGTTCTCCTCCAAGTGGTCTGACGGGAGGCAGGCAGACGGGTCGCCCCGGATGGGTCAGCACCATCGGCTGGAGATCCTGTGGGTGAATGGACACGTGGTCAGTGGGAGGGATGGTCAGTCTGTGTGGCATTAACAATTCATGTGACAGTCCATCCGGGCGGGGTCCCGTTGGATCCTCACTTCTGTGGCGTGTGCCGACCTCCGCATTGGTGACCGCTCTGTCTCGGCCACCACTGTAATCTCCAGGTCCTCGAACGTTGTGAGGATTCTTATGTCTGGCACTCCTCCAAATTTTTGGGCCCTCTCTGGGGATTGTGGGAGAGAGCACTAGTAGCCAACATGCACATTGGTTGGGGTGGGGGGGAGGGGGGGGGGGGTTCAGTGTTGATGGGAGGTGTGGGGCGAAATGTGTGTGGGGGCTGAAGGGTGGATTGGAGAGTGCAGACGGAGGGTTGGAGGGACCTGGTCGTGTTGGGGGGGGGGGGTGTAGGAAGGTCTCAGTTTGGGGGGGGGGGATGGTGTCAACTCACCCATGCTGCCCAATGTAGGTCATTGACCTTCTTGTAGCACTGGAGGCCACTCCTCCTAGCCATACTTCCCAAGCTGACAGGCCGCTGCCACTTTGCCCAAGGCGGCACTGCCTGCCCTGTGGCTTGCCCTCTGGGACCCTCGGGGGAACAGGACATCTCTCCTGGCCTCCACAGCATCTAGGAGCCTCCCCAACCGTGGAGCTGGTGGCCCCATGCCATGGCTGAAAGCTGAGTGGGGTTGCTTGTGTAAGAGCAGTTTAAATTCTGCTCGACCTGGTTGGCGGGAGGGCGAGCGCGGTCCCAGCGAATCAGCTGGCAAGCCTCCATTTGCAGCATGAGGCCTCGTTAAGTGGACCAAATTAACGTTGAATAGCGTTGCCGGCCTCACTGGGCTGAGCGTCGGGCAGCTCGAGGCAGCACCCGCTCGCTACCACACTTACAAATGTTTTTAGAGAATCGTGCCCTCCGTGAGACCTCATCTCTCTCTCTTTACTGCCTAGAACTTGTAGACTGAAAGTCTGTACACAGTCAGGACATCTGCTCCTGCCTTTGTTTTTAGTTGTGAGCATTTTCAACACTTTTAATAATAATTATCCTTATTTGTGTCACAAGCAGGCTTACATTAACACTGCAATGAAGTACTGTGAAAATCTCCCAGTCTCCACATTCCAGCGCCTGTTTGCATACACTGAGGGAGACTTCAGAATGTCCAATTCACCGAACAAGCACGCCTTTTTTGGTCTTTGTGAGAGGAAACTGGAGCACCCGGAGGAAACCCACGCAGACACGGGGAGAACGTGCAGACTCCACACAGACAGTGACCCAAGGCAGGAATGAAACCAGGGTCTCTGGCACTGTAAAGCAACCGTGCTAACCACTGTGCTACCCTGGGCCTCCCTGCCCCCATCGTTAACAAACCACACAGACTTTTTGTTAGGCAGAATTCAGCACAGATCGTATGACTCCTCACGGCCTAACTTTACCTTGAACTAAAGAGACCATTCCAAACATAACCATCTTATTAGACCTCGCGTTCATTTTTTTTTAATAAATTTAGATTACCCAATTATTTTTTCCAATTAAGGGGCAATTTAGCGTGGCCAATCCACCTACTCTGCACATTTTTGGGTTGTGGGGGCGAAACCCCCGCAGACACGGGGAGAATGTGCAAACTCCACACGGACAGTGACCCAGAGCCGGGATCGAACCTGGGACCTCAGCGCCGTGAGGCGGTTATGCTAACCACTTGGCCACCGTGCTGCCCAGACCTCGCGTTCATAACATGCAGCTAGCCCAGTGAAGTTGAGCTCTGATGAGCATGCTCTCGATACCAGGTATAGTTGTATTGTAGGAAAATATATATTAAAGTAGATAAAATAGACCCTGTGGCAATAGTTAAAAGTGCGTAAAGGTGCATTGGATTTGCTGCACAGAAACAGATCATTTGGCCCAACCAGTCAAAGACAATGTTAATGCTCCACTCTAGCCTGCTCCCATCTTTCCTCATCTGGAGCAGATGAGCGATTTCTCCTGGCACCAATGTGTGCCCCTTAATCAATGGCATTCACTGACTTATCTAATCATTTATCTCACCCACTGTTGTTTGGAATTTCCTCAACAGGTGGGGGGGGCACATTTCCAACAACGGAAATGATGCCTCAGGGAGATCCTGAGCACAAGAAAGATGCTGCATAAATGCAAGATTGTTATCTTTCACTGACCAACGTTATGTTCCATGGCCAACATGGTAGCACAGGTGGCTAGCACTTTGGCTTCACAGCGCCAGGGTCCCAGGTTCGATTCCCGGCTGGGTCACTGTCTGTGCGGTGTCTGCACGTTCTCCTCGTGTCTGCGTGGGTTTCTTCCAGGTGCTCTGGTTTCCTCCCACAGTCCAAAGGCGTGCAGGTCAGAAGGATCGGCCATGCTAAATTGCCCTTAGTGACCGAAAGAGTTAGGTGGGCTTATTGAGTTACGGGGATAGGGTGGAAGTGAGGGCTTAAGTGAGTCGGTGCAGACTCGATGAGCCGAATGGCCTCCTTCTGTGCTGTATGTTCTATGTTCTATGTTTTGCCATCCATTTGAAACGCAGGCTGTTGGCTGTACGTATGGAGGCCATTTGGTCCATTGCATGTGACAGTTCTAAACAGTCCCCTTTCAGAAATTATCTACTCCAGTACGATGGACACAGAAGTTCAAAGCAGAATGTTAATGTGTTCCCAGAAAAATCACTGCCGGACACACACACACAAAAGAAGGCTTTCATGGGTGTCATGGATAATTCACAATTAATTTGGCCGGTTTAGCCTGATTGGCAGCAAACTTATTCGACTGTGTTCACTCTCCCAAGTCAGCTTGCTGGTTGGTTTACTGGCATACCCTAGCTGTTCCCATTAAACCAGCTCTTCGAAGCACCAGGGGCAATTTTAGCTCATAATCATCATCTGCTCAGTAATAATGGAATCCGAATTATGTCAGCCCAAGGTGAAGCATTGCACAAAGGCCCTGAAAGAGACTTGCCACTGGGGCTGTGTAATCATCTCAACCATGGCCATGGTGCTGTCTCAGACTAGGTCGCGGCCCCATCCACCCCCACCATTGGACGTGACAAGTGTTTGCTACAATGCCTTTGGAACTTTCAGTGCAATAGAGAGAGAGATTGAAAAAAACGTTTCTGTGTTTTGCAAGTGAAAAACAAGACAGGAAACCCAGCAAGAACTGTGCGGAGTCTGCACGTTCTCCCCGTGTCTGTGCGTGGGTTTCCTCCGTGTGCTCCTGTTTCCTCCCACAGTCCAAAGATGTGCAGGTTAGATGCATTGGCCGTGCTAAATTGCCCCTTAGTGTACAGAAAGGTTAGGTGGGGATATTGGGTTACTGGGATAGGGTGGAGGTGTGTGGGCTTAAGTGGGAGTTAACGGCTGGTGCAGACACGATGGGCCGAATGGCCTCCTTCTGCACTGTAAATTATATAAGAGTTGTGCTTTCATTTCGGATTCAACTGAGCAGAACCTGAAGCTGAAGAACTGCAATCTCATTTATACCCCCCCCCCCCCCCCCCCAGACCAGGGGTGAAAATGGCAGCCTGGTCAGGCAAATATTCCTCATCGAATCCAATTATTTGCACAATTCACATTTTGAGTTCTCCCGGGGTATGGTATTGTGCCCCAGCGGTGGGGAGCTGCTCGTTAAAACAGAGTGCATCAAACATGTCCACACTGTCCCTTCTCCATTCCCTGCCCCACCATCACCAATTCTTCTCCATTTCTTTTGTTCAGCTCTCCCAAAGTCAGTGAGTGGCTTCTTTAGCGATCCTCCTCTGTTCGTGCAAGAGGCGTGGATGGATTGTCACCCAGTGTCGCCCCAGCGCATTCAGAATCAAGTGGGGACCACCAGCACCCCTGGCGCCTCCTTTCTTCCCCCCCCCCCCCCCCCAGCCCACCCAAAAAAAATATAGTGTTAAGTATTGCAGTCATTTTTTAAAAATCCATTCGTGTCTGTGGAAAAATCCTCAAACTAAATAAACCAGACCATTAGTGCAATCCCCAAAGACACATCTAGATCTTTATCTCTGGGCTAACTTCATACACTGTCCCAGTAATTGTCCACACAAGACATGTGTCTGGGATCTGTAACATCTCCAGTTTACAAGACCTCCACCCCTCCCTTTTATTTTGCTCTCTCTCTCTCTCTGTGTCTCAGAGCTCATTAACTCAAAAGTTTTTTTTTCCCTTGCCCCTTCGGAAGCAAGCTTATTAACCGTGGGATGAATTGAAGGGTGATTTATTAATGTGGAATGCTCCAGCCGGCTGCACGGCCGTCCATTCACAAAGAGGGTGCGGGAGGAGGAAGCGACCCCCTCTGTGATTTCTCTTTAACACTCGCTTCACTTCTGGTGACTGGCTTTGCAGGGACTGGCGGCTTGAAAACAGCGAGGACAGGCAAAGGACTTTATTCCTCTCACACTCCGCTCCGACCTGGGAAGGCGAAGGGACCCCAGGATCTGTCTTGTCGCCCACCTCGCGGTGGTTAATCTGGGAGCTGGGATTACAAACCTTTGGGGTAAGTGGCTGAAGCAGGGGCAGCTAACCCGGTACGATGTTCGCTTCTCGTGTCTGTGGCTGTACATGCCGGGTATTTTAACACTAGACTGTTCACAGATCCAGCCTGCTGTCTTATCAGAACCAGTTTGGAAGTTCCAGGGTAAAAATTGAACAGGGGAGGGAAGAAAAAGACGATTTGCAAATGGTTCGCCTCCTAGAACCGGCTCTGGTTACCAACATTCTGTCAGCCAGGTTGAACCTGCATGTACGTGTGCATATAATATATATCTATGTAATTGTGTACAGAGAGCTCACTTTAGCTGTCACATTCACAGCACTGTCGAATGCCTTGCCTGAAGCAACATGCATATAATTATCGAAGTGGTTGAGTTAAAAAGAAAAACTGGATTGAATTTTACTGCATTCACTTTCTTCCGAATCTATCCTAACCTCGGATGCACACTTGGTGTATCTGCCCTGATGCCAGCTGTGGGTACTTGACTGCCCAGCTCTCTTGTTAACACAAGCTGCAATCAGTCACCGATTATCTAACCAATCTCGTGTGTGTGTGTGTGTGTTTGGGTGGCTGTGGGTGCTCCTAAAACTTGTTTTTTTTTAAATTGTTTCTTGCAAGCTGATTTACAGAATATAATGACTTACTTCTCCTTTATCTATCTATCTGTCTGCCTCTATTATACATGTGTGTGTGTATATATATATATATATATAGATGAGATTTGCTTGGGGGATTTGTGCCAACGCTGTAATGTTAGTGCAGTGTATCAAGTGATAAAAGTGCATTCCATGTTAATGAGCAAACATTTTGGAAGCCAACGCATGCATAGGAAGAGTCCATGAACATTATTGCATCGGGCCGGATTCAGTCCCATCTTCCAAAAGGAGTGTTATTATCTGCTCACAACCGATCTGGAAGGTTCATTTTCAGTGTTTAAAAAAAAAACATTCTAACATGGTGGGGTGTGAGTGCAATGGGCGCATCGCTTTCATGTTGAACCGGGGGTGAGGAGGAAGGGGGGGGGGGGGGTTGTTGGTGGGTAAGGGGGGGGGGGGGGGGGTGAGGGGGTGATGCCAGCTCGTCTGCACCGTGGAAGCGAGTGGTGGAGACAGCGCTGTGAGAAAGGCGAAGTGGTCAGACCTCTCTTGGAATCCTGTACAGCTGAAGCATTCGGAGTAAAAACATAAATTTGTTTTTCAATGAGCAAAGCTGGGCTTTAATAAGCACGGGGAGGAAACGTTTTTTTTTAAAAAAAGCACCTCTGCTCTGTCAGATTTATTGAACCTCAGTCAAAATGTGTTCACCCCCTAAGGTGTGAGAGGACTGAAGGATAGGATCGTTCTGACTAATTCGTCATCAGCAATGCTGAATGATTTTTTTCTCCAAAAAAAAAGAAAGCACCAGAGTGCCAGTTTATTGTGTATATTTGCACAAGGGACCACACGGTGGGGGAATGTATCATTCACGTTCTGCACGTATATGAGACGGGAGCTGTCCGCCACGCCTAGAGGAGCTGTCTGTGAAACCAACATGTCCTTGCATCTCACAACTTGGATGCTGAGATAAAATGGAACAACGCCTTTTTTCCCCCTCTCTCTCCCCTGTCTCCAACCGAGCCTGCCCTGTTCTCAAATGCCAGTCCCCTCTCCTGTTTTTTTTGGTATGTTTTTTAACAGTAAACACACCCACTGGGGTAAACTGTCACTTTCTTTTTTAACCTGGTCGCTGTTATTTCTGGATAGAGAGCACCATTCACCAATCAGACAGACCTTTATTTTAAACTTTCACTCCCCCCCACCCCTGTCACGGTGCACATCCCCAGCGTACATGTCCGCGGCTGGTCAGGTGGACTGACTTTTAACAGGATGGGCGTTTCACACCCTGGAAACAGGACATGTTGGCATTACAGTGCCTGCTGTTTGCGCCCTTGAGCATGCACAGGGTGCGGGAAACACAGCCCCCTAATGAGTTGGTTTTGCACAAGAGTGCTTGTCCATCCTGAACCGTATCCAATTTATTTTAGAGAATCTCGATTTTCATCCTCACCTAATAATCCGGTGAATTGACTTTCTTTTATTTATTTTTTTAAAAAGAGCTCTGCTTATCACCATCACACCGGGTTAATTATTTGAACAAACTGCACCACGTCCCGAATGTGCAGGGACTTGAGTTGCTGCTGACATGTCCAAAGGTTGTCTTCACGTTTGAAGTGCGACCGTCAGCTGTCAGCTACACCGAGGGCGCCAGGGGGGTGGATCTGGGATGTTGGGGAATTTTCAAGGTCTTCTTTTGAAAACCAACCCTCCCCACGACTTGGAAGAGTGCACAGTGTTCCTCCATCTCCCAACGTGTGAAATCCCTCCCTCGCGTCTGGCCATTCTATCTACAGAGCTGACACTTGGCAATGCTCCCCATGAACTGTTCTTAGCTGGGAGATTGTCATGATATGCAGACATGCAGCTGATGATACACAGACAGGCAGCTAATGAACACAGAGAACAGGACATGACCAATGAGCAGGCAGGACACTCAGGGGTGGTATCTCACTATAAAAGGCACCAGGCACTCACACTCCGCCTCTTTCCACTGATGAACATCTACAGAGTGAGTCAGGGTGTATGTACAGTATCACACCTCCAGCACGTGGCTGAGAGCTAGTCTGGTTCAGTCAGACAGAGTAACCATACGTAGGTTAACAGAGAGTCAAACTCATAGAGAACTGTGCTAACTGTGCTACTGGTTCAATAAATCAGATTGAACTAACTTCAAGGTCTGGAGTATCTTTTGGTTAAAGCTGCATCCAGTTGCAGCCTGTGTTATCCCAGAGTACATAACACATCAGGAGATGCGTTTGGGGGCGTGGTGTGGTTGGAAGGCGAATGGGGAGAGAAGGTGAGCTGTATTTTAATGTCATTGTTTTATACAGTATATATATGCCTTTCAGAAAGATTGAAACGCTGAAACCCACCCTGCAACTAAGTCCTGTTCAACAACAAGGCATTGGAGGGGAAGGCAGAGAGGGGGTAGGTGGCTGGCCCTGTCTGTCTGCCTCAGATGGCTGGGGGTGGGGTGGGAAGAGTGACATTCAGCTTTGCAGCCTGGCCTTACTGTACAAACTTCATCCATGATAGGGAGCCATTGCTCAGAAGCATTTCAAATACTTTATTCTCTTATCCAGATCAGCAAACAGCTAACAATCTATATTGCATAGGAGCAGAACAATGCTGGGCAAACTCAGCAGGTCTGGCAGCATCAGTGGAGAGAGAAAGAGTTAAGCGTTTCAAATCCGTTTGACCCTCCGACAGAACAATCAATACAATGGATGTTGTTTGTCAACATGTGTTGCCCCCGTGCATCAACTCCAGGAGGCCAAATGACCCGAAAACTCAACAATCCAACTCAGAGTTCAATTTATGATCAGGCAATCTGTTCATTATTATTTGGACAAGTTAAATTTTGGACTCGTTTGAATATTGCTTTCCCGCAGATGCTGTTGCTGCTCTCACTCAACCCATTGGCCAGGACTCGCTTCCATTCAGTTAATTACAGTCCGTGGGGACATTGATGGATATGCCATGTGCTTCATGGGTGTGTCTTCCTCTGCTCGTTTGTACTCCCATGTTTCAGAAGAAATCACCATATCCAGTGTGTAGGTGGTCATTAAAACGTGAACACAAATAGGAGCCAAATTTAATTCCCAGCCAAAGTACCAGGCTCTGTGCCGAATTCACTGTCAGGCCATAACATGCAATGGGCAGTGTGCCAGATCCTGCTGTTTGTTCAAGTTCAGGGCCAACACTTTTCCACCACACTATCTAAACAGGGATTCCTAAATGATTACAAGGAGTTACGGGGGCTTATCTGGCCAAAAGCCGATACTTCATACTGGGATGTGATTCCATCTGCACTACTCAAAACATCGGAGGCCTGTTGCTGATCACCAGACCATAGGAACAGTCACAGCCACCCCTCCCTCCCAAGCAGGTTTCCTCATCAATTAGAACATAGAACATTAGAACATTACAGCGCAGTACAGGCCCTTCGGCCCTCGATGTTGCGCCGTCCTGTGAAACACCTCTAAAGTCCCTCTACATTATTCCCTTATCGTCCATATGCCTATCCAATGACCATTTGAATGCGTTTAGTGTTGGCGAGTCCACTACTGTTGCAGGCAGGGCATTCCATGCCCTTACTACTCTCTGAGTAAAGAACCTACCTCTGACATCTGTCCTATATCTATCTCCCCTCAATTTAAAGCTATGTCCCCTCGTACTGGACATCACCATCCGAGGAAAAAGGCTTAGATCATAGAGGATCTGCATCTTAACTCCATTTGCTAGCCATTCTTTCTTTCAATACCCTTACCAAAGAAAAACCTACCTACCTGAGTTTTGCACCTTTCAGTTTGAGAGAGCTCCAGATTTCTTAATAATAATCCTTTTTATTGGTGTCACAAGTAGGCTTACATTAACACTGCAATGAAGTTACTGTGAAAAGTCCCTAGTCGCCACACCCCGGCACCTGTCCAGCTACACTGAGGGAGAATTCAGAATGTCAAATTCACCTAACAGCACATCTTTCGGGACTTGTCGGAGGAAACAGACGCAGACACTGGGAGAACGTGCAGACTCCGCACAGACTGTCACCCGAGCTGGGAATCAAACCCAGGTCCCAGGTGCTGTGAAGCAATAGTGCTAATCACTATGCTACCGTGCCGCCCATTACCCTGTATTTGACAAATTGCTACTTAATATCACCCTTGACTGGCCTGGCTCTAATTTGAAGGTTATATGCCTTTGTTCTCCATAGAATTCTTAGTGCAGAAGGAGGCCATTTGGCCTATTGAGTCTACACTGACCCTCTGTAAGAGCATCCGACCTGGGCCCAGCCCCTGTCCTGTCCAGATAATCTCACCCAACCTGCAGATCTTTGGACTGTGGGAGGAAACCAGAGCACCCTGAGGAAACCCATGCAGATGGGGGAGAGCATGCAAATTCCACACAGACAGTCACCCAAGGCCAGAATTGAACCCGGGTGCCTGGCACCGTGAGGCAGCAGTGCTGCCCTCACCAGAGGAAGTAGTGCCACCCTCTTTACAGCATGAAATTTAATTATCGTTAATACCTTGGTGAGAGCACCCTAACTCCCAAGGCTATCTGGAGTCCATGTTGCTCAATCTGGCTGAGGGTCACCTACATTTTTGAGACCTGATTATGCTACTGTGAGTTACAACTTTTTGAAAAATTGAAGTGTAGCCTGCCTACAGTTCTTTTCTTTGTCTTTTAATCCCATCTGCTAGATATTTTCTTCGGTCCTTCATCAACCTCTCTCCATTTTCCTGCTGATTTCATTCACTTGATTGTTCTCATTATTGCTTCTCTACCTTCTTCAATGTCTTCATCAGTCACATATGACTATGTTTGTTGGCATCTTAAGAACTATTACAGATGCAGTTCACCACCCTGGTATCTCCCTTGCAGAGAACATAAACCATTAATGTTTGTCCACTATCTGCACATGCTCAACCAGTGACTATTTCCCTTACTGTGAGAGAGGTCAGCGACTTATCTTCGGGATTAAAGAGACTCCACGGTGCCTTGACTGGTGACAAAAGCTCACAATGATGCCAACCTTTTATGCCAGGATCTGCAGCTCAGATATTGAATCTGTGCCCCAGAGCAGTGTCCAGCCAACCTTAAAAAAAAACCTGGAGAGGCAGATCTGTTACTGGGCAAAGGGAAGCTCTTCACTCAACTCCAGATGCCTTTGTAAACCAATGCCCGAATGAATAGGCTGGCCCCAATGAGGCAAGCTGTGAGGAGGTGGATGTGGAAAGAATTATTCCTCTTATGGGTGAGTCGAAAATTAGGGGTTGCCCTTTTCAGACAGAGATGAGGAAAAAATTTTCTTTTGGTGGTTGTGCGACCTTCAAAACCTCTGCCTCAGATAGTGGTGGATAAGGGGTCATTGCATGCTTTTGGGATGTGTAATGTGAGTGTACCTTTAAGAAATAGGTGTTTATAAATGGGTGTGTTATAAGTATCTGTAGTGAGAGTACCTTTAAGAAATGAGTGTTTACTTCAGCAGTGATTTCAGAGAGTGGGTGGAGCTGGGCTGTCTGTCAGCTTTTTACTTTCGTTTTAGGCTATATGCTGCAGGGTGTGTTTTAGTTTCGCTTTCAGAGCTGGATAGCTGCAGTCACAGCCAGAAGCCGTATGAATCTCTCTCTGTAATTTAAAGAGTGTAAATTGATCCTGGTGATTTAAAACTAATAACAGTAGGGACTTTAACCTGATGTGCTTCTGGTAAAAGGTGTTTTAAGTCTTATGGATGTTAAAAGGAAAGCTTAAAGGATTACTTAGTGTTGTATTCTTTGGGGGTTGTATTTGAATTAATGTTTGCTAAGATGTTCACTGTATGTTTTAAAAAGGTTAACTTGAGTTCATAGAATGAACATTGTTTTGCTTTAAAAAATACTTTTCAATTTTTGCTGTACCACACCTGTAGAGTGGGCTGTGTGCTCCCCAGACCACAATCTATTAAAAGTTGTGGGTCAGGTGAACTCCATGATACGCTTTTGGGTTCACCAAACCCTGGCCCATAACAGATGGAGGGAGATAGATTGTTGTTAGGCAAAGGAATCAAAGATTATCAGGCTTAGATGAGGAATGTAAAACTTGAAACACAAACAGATTGGCTATGATCTTATCCAATGGTGGAGAAGGCTTGAGGGGCTGAATGGCCTACTTCTGCTCCTATCTTGTTTGCTTGTAAGCCACTGTGGTAAATTCTGTGAGTTTTGGGGGCTAAACAACAAAGCTACCCTGAACTTTACAAACAAAAGCTCCTAAACATTGGTTTACTGACAGCATGTAAGCTTGATGCGTTGGGAAAGTGGGATAGTAAATAGAACATGTATGTGTTCCCAACTGGACAAACAGAAAGCTCTACAGATGGATATATATGTTTCTCAACCACTCAATTTGGAGTCACACACGGGTCTGAATTTAACTCTGAGTAGATGGGGTTTAAATGAGTCCAAATATCATACATGGCTTCAGACCCTTCGCTGATTAAAATCAACGGGCAGAGTTTCCCCCCAAAAATGGCAAAAGTGTAATTTTCGTCGAGAATATCGATGGGATTCCAATTGCCTCTGGTGGAGCAATCCTGACAGCACCTAGGGGCTGGTTTAGCACAGTGGGCTAAACAGCTGGCTTGTAATGCAGAACAATGTCAGCAGCGCGGGTTCAATTCCCGTACCGGCCTCCCTGAATGTGGCGACTAGGGGCTTTTCTCAGTAACTTCATTGAAGCCTACTTGTGACAATAAGCGATTATTATTATTATTTACCAGCTCCTAGATTTACGGCGAGGTCACTTAACCATTTGCTGGATGCCGAAGACAGATGGGCTACACTCGGGCTGGTGGGAGGCCCTCCAACAAGGTGATGAACCCCGCTTG
Source organism: Scyliorhinus canicula (assembly GCF_902713615.1). Classification (NCBI taxonomy): domain Eukaryota; kingdom Metazoa; phylum Chordata; class Chondrichthyes; order Carcharhiniformes; family Scyliorhinidae; genus Scyliorhinus; species Scyliorhinus canicula. The sequence goes on along the minus strand of NC_052153.1, from coordinate 15,886,806 downwards.
GGACACGGGCAGCACTAGTCAGTGCCAAGAGCATGACTAAGAGGATGGGTCTGTAAGGTAGAAAAAAAGATGAATGATCTACTCCGATCAGCAAGAGTAAATGCTCCCAGTCTCCTTTCTGCATTCCACCCTCTCATCACCATCCAGAAAGTTACCTGGCTGCCACCTTGCAGGGCCCCTGCACCCAATCTCCCACTGGCATCCTCAAACCCTCCCTGGCACTCTTCATCAGAACCGCACTGACGCATGTCCACACATGCCGGGTGTCATCAACCTTTGACCCATTTGTGTCCCTGCAGAAGACGCTTGCCCACAACTGCCGCAAGCTGGTGAAAATGGGAGGCATGATGCCCAAGCGAAGGACCCTGACTCCGTACGAGGAGAGGGCCATGGAGCTCACAGGGGAGGTGCTGTACCTCTGGACATGTTCTTCCCTCAGCTGCTGGAGGTGCAAAGGCAGAGCCGGGAACACCGGGTGGAGGTTGTCAGCGACACTCCTGTGGCTGCAAGGCTGAACAGAGGAGCACCAAAGCCTTCAGTCACAGGAGATGTTGTCGGCAGTGCATGCTGCCCAGGCCAATATTGCAAGGATGGCGCCTGCAGCCTGGTGCAAGAGGTCAGATCCACGATTGGAGAACCTGAAAGCATGGCTCAGTCCCTGAGGACCATGGCTGACTGGTGCAACACCATGGCGTAGACATGGCGGCTTCCAGGACTGGCAGCACAAGATGACATTGAGGCCCCTGGAGCTCCTTCCTGCTGCCTCTCTGTCCCCTGGAGTAACCCAGGGGCCCACGGACACCTGGAGAGGGGAGGAAGTGCTGGAGCACATCCTGGGCCTTTTCACCCAGGAGACCCTGGGAATGATCTGCCAATCTGAACCCCCCTTCCAGATACCGGCGCAACGCAAGGGTAGCAAACATTCTTAAGAGTTAACTCTTGATGATCAATTAGTTTGACGAGCAGGAATGTTTGAGAGCATAATTGCTTTCTGCTTCAGGGATAGGTACAGCTAATTGGCAACCGTCTTAATCAGGCTGCATAATTCTGAGATCTCATTGCTGTGAGGCCTTTACATTTAAGAATCCTGGACAACCATCCCATATTTATTTTGAACTCCTGCCCCACAAGGCTGCACGTCATGTTTCCTTCTCTTTTGGGGCCTCAAATATCCAGTCCATTTGGGCCGGTTTAGTTCAGTGGGTTAGGTAGCTGGTTCGTGATGCAGAGGAAGGCCAGCAGCACGGGTTCAATTCCTGTACAGGCTAAGGATATTCTTGAAGGCCCCACCGTCTCATCCTTGCCCCTGGTCTGAGGTATGGTGATCCTCAGGTTAAATCACCACCAGTCAGCTCTTCCCCCTCAAAGGGGAAAGTAGATTTTTTAAAAAATGATTTACGTGATGTGGGCGTCGCTGTTTAGACCAGAATTTATTGCACATCCCGAGTTGCCCTTCAGAAGATGGAGGTGTGTTGCCTTCTTGGCTGGAGCAGTCCTTGAGGTGTAGGTGGACCTACTGTTCCGTTGTGGAGGGAGCTCCAGGGTTATGCCCCAGCGACAGTGAAGGAAATGCAAAATATTTCCAGGTCAGGGTGGTGAGTGAGTTGGAGGTGAGGTGGTGGGGTTCCCAGCTACCTACTGCTCTTGTCCTTCTGGATGGTAGTGGTCATAGGTTTGGAAGGTGCTGTTTAAGGAACCGTGGCAAATTACTGCAGTGCATCTTGTAGATGCTACACACTGCTGCCACTGTTCGTAAGTGGTCGAGGGATTGAATTTTGCGGAAGAGGGAGCAATCAAGTGGGTTGCTTTGTCCTGGGTGGTGTTGAGATTCTTGAGTGTTGTTGGAGCTGCACTCATCCAGGCAAGTGGAGAGTATTCCATTACACTCCTGATGTTCCTTGTAGATGGTGGACATGCTTTGGGGGGGTCAGGAGATGAGTTACTTGCCATAGGATTCCTAACTGTTGACCCGTCCTGGTAGCCACAGTATTAATATGGCTAATCCAGTTCAGTTTCTGATCAATGGTACTGCCAGGATGCTGATTGTGGGGGATTCAGCGATGGTAATGCCATTGAATGTCAAGGGGCTGTGGTTAGATCCGCTCTTGTAGGAGATGATCATTGCCTGGTACTTGTGTGATCGAGTACCAACAGTGCAGAAGGAGGCCATTCAGCCCATTGAATCTGCACCGACTTTCTGCAAAAGCGCCCTACCAATCCACCATCCTATCCCCATAACCCCAGGGGTAATTTAGCTTGGCCAATCCACCTAACCTGCACATCTTTGGACTGTGGGAGGAAACTGGAGCACCCAGAGGAAACCCACGCACACACGGGGAGAAGATGCAAACTCCGCCCAGGCAGTCACCCGGAATTGAACCCGGGTCCATGGTGTTGTGAGGCAGTAGTGCTAACCACTGTGCCTCCGTACTGCCTAAATGCAAATGTAACAAGCCACTGGTTATCCCAAGCCTGGATACTGCCCAGGTCTTGCTGCATTTGGACATGCGCTGCGTCTTTATCTGAGGAGTCGCAAAAGGAGCTGAACATTGTGCAGTCATCTGCGAACATCCCCCTTATGATGGCAGGGAGGTCATTGATGAAGCAGCTGAAGATGGTTGGGACTAGGACATCTGTGGTCATCTGGGACTATGGAGACTTTACTTTAGAATATCCCAGTTCCACAGTGAGCAATATATTGTTTGAGGGTCTGGGTTACCTGAATGTAATGCTCCACTATGAATAGTCTCAATTGAAATTAAATTGATTTCACCGAGTCTTAATCAACAATCTCAGGGTTAGCAAAGACTCGATTATATTCTATTGCAGGATTGGCATTTACAGATATTGATCAATCAATGTTTATTTTTTATTACACGCTTGCATTAGAATCTTAAATATAGTTTGCTAATGTACCAGCACATGATCTCCAAATCAGAAATGCAGTTGCAATTTACTTTTCATTGTAATTACACATTTCATTCATTAGGAATGATCAGTCTGTCTCCGACCTTATTCTGAAAACTCTTTTTCGTGTTCTGTTGCAAATGGACCAATTTGACTTTTGCAGTTAGCTGGTTTGGCCATGGATAGTGAATGCCAATCAGGCTTAAATACACTTAAAGGGGCCAGTGAAGTTATTAGTCGTCAAGAGCACTTCACATTGTTGAGATAACATTGTGCCGTTGATGATTACATGGAAAGTGCATAATGGTGTTGTTCAAACCTTTTTTTCACATGTTTTTCAATATATTCACATCGGTTGACAGGGACATTCCAAATTTTTATGTTACATCGAATGTACTGCACAGAAACAGACCATTTGACCCAATTGATCCAACATTGGTGTTTATGCTCTGCACAAACCTCCTTTGATGCCATTTCATTGCAGATAGGGCATGACCTGTTATTCCTTTCTCCTTCATGTATTTCCTCCCATTACTGCGTCAATGCCATTCACCACAGTTCCTCCTTATGGTAGCAAACCTCACATTCTGACCACTCACTCAAGAAATAAGTTTCTCCTGAATTCCTTATTGCATTTATTAATGACAAGCTTATATTTATGGCACTTAGTTTTGGTCTGTCTAACAAGAGGAAACAACTCTGCATATGTCCAATAAAACCCTTCCAAAATCTTGAAGACTCCTATTAGGTTGCCCAGAGGTCTTTATCGTTCTTCTCCCGAGAAAAGACCCAGCCTGTTCAATCTCAGTTCCAATTTTCACTACATTATCTTCAGTTATCCTCCTTGTTACTTCCGCAAATAAATGAATGAGTTTCGGCCGAACATGACCTTGCCTTCTGGAATTCATGCTGAGTGCTGCTTTGTTACATTATCACAATTCCATTATCTTTCCCACCAATTAAATTAATCTAGGAGTCTGTCGTCCCCTTGGGGTTGTTATGAATGGGTTTATCTTCATGGGTTTCCTTTCAAAATAGCCTTGAAGAGGAGGAAGATGAATACAGATGCTCATGACTTGGGATCTACTTAGCAACTCAGTTGATTCAACCATCATCTTATGTGGAAGCCACACCTACAGGTCAGAAGCCTCTTCACGCTTTCTCCAATGCTTATGAAGCACATCTTGAAACAAAAACAACACCATATGACCTGCAGACCCATCCAGGGGAGAAGCTTAGGTGGATCTCTCCTCTTCTGATGTGAAGTTCAAGCCATGTTCTAATATTTCAACCAAACGCTTCTTGTTTTTTGCATTTATGTGTACACCTTGTGAGTATTGGTTGACTGGTTAACCACGACACATCACAACTATCCCCTAGCCTGATCCAATTTCCACACATCATTTCTGGCAACACTCGCTGCTTTGGAATGTGGAGTAGGAAGCCACCTTAATTTTTACCCAGGGCCACAGTCAAGGCAGGATTAAGAGATCAGAGCCCGGAGACTAATCTGTTAGCACCAGAGCGAGCCCTGAAGGTGGTCTGAAAAACCAGGATAAACCCATAGACAGCCTTGGAATATTTAACTGTGTTTTACATGCTCAATAAACAAATGTAGTTGTTATTATTGAAAGCCAAAATGCCAGGCAGAGATGAAGCTAGAGGGAGTGATGTCAGGGATGGGTAAAGAAAGAGAGAAAGAAAGGATTTGCTTATTGTCACGAGTAGGCTTCAAATGAAGTGACTGTGAAAAGCCCCCAGTTGCCACATTCCGGCGCCTGTTTGGGGAGGCTGGTACGGGAATTGAACCGTGCTGCTGGCCTGCCTTGGTCTGCTTTCAAAGCCAGCGATTTGGGGAGATTAGTAATAAACTACCAGCAGCAGAATTCATAACATATCCTTTGCCATTTTTTTAGTTTTTCAGTTTCAATTGATTATTGTACATTGCAGGAAAAGGGTTAATAAGCATATTCTTACGTTTAAATGACCTACTTACAAAAATAAATAGACGTTATGCTACTGAAGGGTCTTATTTTAAATCCGGCTCCTTTTCTGTAGATACAGGAGAAGCCTCGAGCTGACTAAAGCATTTGCAGCTCTGGCAACAATACTTGACAATCCCAATCTAAAAACAGCACCCTCTGTTGTCCACATTCTTGATCCTCGAATGAGCTATTCTGGTGAAACCTGCATTGAGACAACACACTGGAAGAGTGAGAACAGCTCAGGTGCTCTCTTCTCGGGTATAATGAATCTGAACAGGAGATTTTCTTAATAGAGCACATGATTTGCAAAGTTCCAAGATACGTAAAAATACTGATTTCTCACAAAACATTTGGGACCTCAGAATTAAGCTGCGGAGCATTGCTGACCCTGGCATTATAGGAACCCCAAAGCTATAAGATGGGACTTGCGACCCCTCCTGGTGCAACCTGCATGCATCCAATGCGATGAAGGGTGCTAGCACGAGCATGCAGCTTTATTGATCCGGCTGATTTTATGTGCGTTGCTGAAACTTGAAATGCCCTGATCCACTCATAGAATCGTAGAATTTACAGCGCAGAACGAGGCCATTCTGCCCATCTCTGCACCCCGCCCCTGAAAGAGCACTCTACCCTAAACCCACGCCTCCACCCTAGCCCATAACCCAGTAACCCCACCTTACCTTTGGACACTGAGGGAGAAATTTATCATGGCCAATCCACCTAACCTGCACATCTTTGGACTGTGGGAGGAAACCGGAGCACCCGGAGGAAACCCACGCAGACACGGGGAGAAAGTTCAAAGTCCGCACAGACAGTCACCTGAGGCCGGAATCGAACCTGGGTCCCTGGAGCTGTGAGGCAGCAGTGTTAACCACTGTGTCACTCTGCCGCCCTCTACCACTCATTAGAAAGAGATCAACTGTGGGAGGGTGTCACCGCCCTCATCTGATGAGCGTTATTTAAAGGGCCAGGCACCCAATTTGCAGGAGAGTTGCTTTTGTCTTAATTTAGTAGTTGAAAAGTTGTGAAAGATATTGCGGCTAATTTCGGGAGGTCTGTTGGTGCACTTGTGCATCTATTTAGGAAGGGCAGAGGATCTTCTCCCTCATACTCTACAAGAGGTGTGGAGATTATCAGGACAGTGCATCTTGTGGCAGGGGGTGGGGGGGCGGGGTGGATAGAGAGGGCTCTCAAATGTACTCCAGTGCCCGCCAGAGAGAGTGTCCAGTATTTGTTGACCTCCATAACATCACCATCATGAGCGCAAAACATTGGTGTCTCCAGAGGAGTAGGAAGGAAATCATAGCTCAAATAATTTACAGTGCAGAAAGAGGCCATTCGGCCCATCGAGTCAGCACTGGCCCTTGGAAAGAGCACTCTACTTAAGTCCCACACCTCCGCCTTATCCCCGTAACCCTAGGAACCCCACTTGACCTTACTGGACACTAAGGGCACTTCAGCATGGACAATCCACCTAACCTGCACATCTTTGGACTGTGGGAGGAAACCAGAGTGCCCAGAAGAAACCCACGCAGACACGGGGAGAACATGCAGACTCCGCACAGACAGTGACCCAAGCCGGGAATCGAACCTGGGACCCTGGTACTGTGAAGCAACCGTGCTAACCACTATGCTACCCTGCAGCCCTAAATGTCTGAAGGAGGCACTTGGGGTATCTTCACTCTTGAGGTCCGTCAGATAGAACATGGTCAGATTCTTCTTTTAATGGAGGACCATTGCTATATCACCATGGTCCACTGTTCACCACTGTCACGTGCAGGAGAGAGACAGAAAAATGGTCCTTATTTCCTTTCTCTAAATACCTGTCCATAAGCAGATTATGTTAAATTATTTTTAAAGTATGTGTAGCCTATTTTCCCAAAGCCTTGGTTTGTGTGATCAAATTTAATAATCACCCACAGTAAACCCACGTTAGAAGTAACAAAGAAGGCTAATTTATTTTCAATTCAAAGCCCAGGAGAGGAATGTTTGTAACTTCCCAATCCACTGCACGCACGCACACACACACACATACACACAGTAAAGGGGGAGGTAGAAAAGAGAATTATTCAACTATGGATAGTAACAGTACAAGAAACCACAAAAACTAATATCAGTTCATGCGATTTCCAGAGTCTGGAGTTAGAGTCCAATGAGGAATTCTTTCATGTAGGAGTACAAGGTTAGATGGCTAAAGGCTGGAGTTGTAGTGTTTGCTTCACAGTCGGTTTTGGTACCGCAAGGTGCAGTTGGTCCATTCTTCAGGTGATGGTGGAAAATCTTCCAGCAGAGACAGACTCCGACATACAGGCTGTTCTTTTCCCTGGAGATCTGCTTCTTGGTGGTTCACCTGTTGGATGTTAAAAGGTAGATTATCTGTGAGGCCCGAAACATAACATTAAAACTATCCAAAGGTCCAGAGGCTTGGGCCATGTGACATAACCCATTAAAGTTTGTTTACAACTTAACAATCAGTTTCTGTGCTTCTGGTCAGAATTCCATTGTTGCTTCTTAGAAGAGAGATGAGGTTGTTATTTGTATCTCTTCCAGTATAACGAGTTTCGATATCTCTCTTTTATGATAGTTCCATTTGGAGGCGCCAGTTCGACTGTACTCTGCTTTTGTTGATTACAAAGGTTCTGTACAATGGTGTGTGAAATTCCGCTGGCTGGGAGAGCCAGCTCTTCTGCACATCCTCTGTTTGCTTTACTGATTCGAAGGGGTACAATGAGGCATGAGATTCCACAGGCTGATTCAGGAATTATTTGTTCTTGTTACTCCTGCTGGTCGCTGCCACACCAAAGGGCCAACTTGTGGTCATGTGACTTGAAACAGCCATCTATTTTGGTTCAGCGGGAAGTCAATTCTTTGTAACAATGGCAAAAGAATAAAGTTCTGCATATTTTCCGGTCCATATGGAATCCAACACCCACCTGACCACCCACATGGGACATTCTATCACACTGTTTACTTGGTTGTGCTCGAACAACAAAACTACCAACAATAGCCTTTCCATAACACCTTCATCCAGAAATATATCCAATTACGCAAACAGAAATTTGCCCTTGTTCATTGTTCTAGTCCCTTTGCCTTTCCTGGTGCTCCTACATGGTGATGCCCCTTACTGATACCACTGTTGAGAAGGCAGTGACATACTATCAACATGAATAGTCTTGGTGATGCCAGGTGTTACAATCTGTTACAAGGCACCTCCTCCCCTGGGCCCAGGGGTTATAGACATACCTATTCTCTGCTGATTCAACTTGCTCCTTTCTATCGTGGGTACCTTGTGCGAGGGGAGAGGGCGTGGATTGTCCCTGATTATGTTGCAATTTGATTGGCTGGTCTGCCTGCCATTGCTGAAAAGCTGGAGGTTATGTAGGGGCAGCAAGAGATAGGTATGAGGCTAGCATCACCGGAAGGGTGTGAGAGTGAGGTGGAATATTTGAAAGTTAGACGTGAGGCTCGCTGTTAGTGAGTGCTGATGGGTGATAGAGGTGGGACGCATTAATCGGTGCAAGAAGTTGATAGAGGCATGGTTAGGAGTTGCCATTTGATGTTGCATTCATTGACCTATACCTTGTATTTAAGGCAAGCAGGCATCATATGCCATTGTTATCAGGTCCACGGGGCCAGGCTCAGGGAGTTCATCTCCCTTCCCACCTACTCCCATTCCTTCAAAGGAGCGAGGTGAAGTTATGGCATTCCTTAGTGTCCTTCCAACAGAAACCTGGCATTTTCTCCTCTTGTCTACCTCTATAACTAACGACTCAACATGAATTGCAGAGCCCTGATGCTTCCCTCCTCTTCCTTCCAATGGCAGCACTGGCAGTAAGTAGCATCCTTCATTTCATCCAGTGTAGCTCCTATTTAAGAGGGGAAGACTGCCTTTAAGAACCGCAGGCTTGCTGGAACATGCTAGCCTTGCACGTTTTTAGGCCCCCCCATTATTCAGTCAACCAACAGTGTGAGTCACACTGGGCAATATGCAGTAATCATGGAAATTAGTAAGCAGCATAAGGTTTGCATGCTGCCTACCTCATTGGGAACAGGCGTCAGCACATAGCGACCGCCATGCCTGAAAATAGGTGCCACTAATCTTTCGCCATTAACTCTCCAAATACCAACAAAAATTTGGATCTATATATCATCTTTAATGTAGTAAAATGTCTCCAGCTGCTTTACAGGAGTCTTTATAAAAGCAACAATTTAACACTGAGTCTCCAAAGATGTTTATGGGCTAGATGGCAAAAGCGTGGTCATAATTGTTGGTGAAGAAGGAGCGACAATGAGTGCAGTGGTGAGGTGCATGGAGGGTTTTCTAGAACATAGACTCGTACCAGTTGAAGGCACAGCCAGGGGTGAAGTGAACAATATTCAAATGCTTAAGTTATTAACTCTCCTTATTTGTAAAATTAAATATTTGCGTTTGCATAATTTCAAAAAGGTTTTACTTGACTGATTCCGAGGAACAGGGCTTTATCTCACGATGAAAGGTTGAACCGGTTGGGCTTGCACCCATTGGAGTATAAAAGGATGTGATCGTATTGAAACGGATAAGATCCTGAGGGGTTTTGAGAGCATCATTGTCGGATGGCCGGGATTCTCCCCTACCTGGTGGGGCGGGGGGTCCCGGCGTGATGGAGTGGCGTGAACCACTCCGGCGTCGGGCCGCCCCAAAAGTGCGGACGTCTCCACACCTTTTGGGGCCAAGCCCTCACAATGAGGGGCTAGGCCCGCACCGGAGTGGTTGGCGCTCCGCCAGCTGGCGTGGACAGCCTTTGGCACCAAGCCAGCCAGGGCCGAAAGGACTTCGCCGGCTGGGCGTAAGTCCGTGCATGCGCCGGAGCGTCAGCGGCTGCTGACATCATCCCCGCGCATGCGCAGGGGAGGGAGTCACTTCCGCCTCTGCCATGGTGAAAACCATGGCGAAGGCGGAAGGAAAAGAGTGCCCCCACGGCACAGGCCCGCCCGCTGATCGGTGGGCCCCGATCGTGGGCCAGGCCACCGTGGGGGCACCCCCCGGGGCCAGATCGCCACGCGCCCCCTCCCCCCCCCCCCAGGACCCCAGAGCCCGCCCGCGCTGCCAGTCCCGCCGGTCAGGTAGGTGTTTTGATTCCCGCAGGCGGGAGAGGCTTGACAGCGGCGGGGCTTCGGCCCATCGCGGGCCGGAGAATCGCCGGGGGGGGGGGGGGGGTGGGGGGCGACCGGCTCGGCGCGATTCTCACCCCCGCCGAATCTCTGGTGGTGGAGAATTCGGGACACGGCGGGGGCGGGACTGACGCCGGCCCCCGGCGATTCTCCAACCCGGTGAGGGGTCGGAGAATCCCGCCCGATGTTTCCACTTGTGGGGGAAACAAAATCAGGGGGAACACCATTTACAATTAAGAGCCCCCCCCCCCCCCCCCCCCCCCCCCCCCCCCCCCAGCACCACCCCTTAGCCCTGAGGTATTTCTGAGCTTCGGACAAATATCCAATTCCCATTGAATGCCGCAAAAGAACCTACGCGCTCCACACTCAGCTGATGCATTCTACATCCTCATCACTCCCTGCATCGGAAGGTTTTCCTCATGTCACCTCTAGTCCTTTTGCAAATCACCTTAAATCGGTGCTCTCTAATTCCCGGAGGGTTATCAGGCTGACGGAAGCTACGCAGATTGAGAGGAGCAAAGCCATGGAGAGATTTGAAAGCAAAGATGAGAATTTCCAAACTTCAATATGCAATTTATTTTCAACTACAGCTGCCCGTTCACAACTGTATGAAGACTGAGGAACCATTTCATTTGATCTGTGTTGATCCATTTATATGATTTTTAACCAATTTACTGTATGTTTGCAACAAATTTTAAAGTATATGTTTGACTGCCGTCCAGACGAAACCGCAAAGGAACATATATGCAATTTACTAATGCAGCAATACCTGCGCTAGAATTCATTAAAAAAATTCTGTGCAATTCCTGTTATCCGGTACTATCTGATGCATAGGTGGAGGGAAACTTGTTGTTTTCATTAGAATCCATTGATATGCCATTGTCATAAATGGTTTAAATTACGAGGGAGAAGTTGCATGCACGAGGTTTGATTGGACCTTGAATATCAAAAGTTAGGAGGTGACACAATTGAGGAGTTGAAAATAATGATTTGATGGGGCAGATGCTGCAAAACAATTCTCTCAATGCGACAATTCAAAACCAGGAGATATGACCTTAAGGTTAGAGGTAGGTTGCTCTGGGGCAACGCAGCCACACATTGGCCGTGATTTTCAAGCTCCTCACACCGGCCAGATCTTCCGCTCCCGCCGATGGTGCACTCCGCGGGTTTCCTGGCGGTGAGGGGTGCATTCAGTGGGAAACCCTGGCGGGCCCAGAAGATCCCGAGGCCGGCCAATGGCGGGCCATCTCTTCCACCATGAAACACGCCCCGGGTTGCGGGTGGGCGGCACGGTAGCACAGTGGTTAGCACTGTTGCATCACAGCGCCAGAGACCCGGGTTCAATTCCCGGCTTGGGTCACTGGCCGTGCGGAGTCTGAACCTTCTCCCCGCGTCTGCTTGGATTTCCTCCAGGGCGCTCCGGTTTCCTTGCACAGTCCAAAGTGGCAGGGATCAGTCGAATCTATCAAAATTGAGATCGCTCGATTTCTGTTGGGTAAGGCTGCTGTGGGTTTTAGTTCCAAACTGGGTAAATGGAGCGGAGATACAGATCAGCCCTGATCTCGTTGAAAAAGCAGGGTAACATGGTTAAGGAGCTGGACGGCATACCCCTGTTCCGAAGACATTATCAAGGTGCAGGGTCTATATAATGATGCTGAATTCTCTGTCAGAAATCGAGGACATCTTCAGCCAAAGGCAATTGGCATTCAAACAGAATGTTACTGTGCTATAATTACAAGTGGTGTGAAAATCTGTACATCTTGTGTTTTTAATCAGTTACTTATGTTATTCAAAGCACTCAGGGTATAAAATCTTGAGCAGCCATTTGTGTCATTTTGTTTTTTTTTGGTTGCAATGTAATACAGGGCAGCAACTCCCTATGGTAAGTGTTTGGGGTTTTGCGGGAGGGAGAAATATTTGCATTACAATTTGATATGCTGTCCAAATGTGATATATATAATATATGTATGGATATATATGACATTTCGGCAGAAGAATGTCTGCTGCAACTTCTACAGGGGTCAGCAAAGGCAAAATGACTACTTACTGCAGGGTTTATAGCATGAGAATGGGAGAACGCAGCAAAACCACCTCCCCACAGAGTTTGCACAATTTTCTCAGTTATTAGCAGAGTAGGCTTTGTGAAGCAGCATCAGAAAGCTTTGATTCAGCACCAAAGGAGACATCCAGTTAATCGGACCTTTACTTGTCGAGTCGCAGTGAGGTGATAATATTCATTTTGAGTGCGTTTTCTTCTCAGAATTAGATTAATTATTCAGAACCAGTTTCTGAGAGGAAGTCAGATTGTCTTTTGATTACGTGCTCTGCAGTTTCTTTCTGAAAGGAAAATACTGCATTACCTTCATATTGAAACCCTCACCCTTCCAGCTCAATACCACTTTTATCTCACTCCTTCTGAAACTATTGCACAGGGCAGTATTTTATGCCCTCCCCAAGGTCGGTCCTGAGGTGGAAGGGGAGTGTAAAATTGAATGGATGGGATTCCCGCTGGGACCTGGACCACCCAAACCCAGATGCAAATTCACGCTTGGGAGGGCAGATTCTCGGGCAGGAAACTCTGGCTTTGAAAGCAGACCAAGGCAGGCAGGCAGCACGGTTCAATTCCCGTACCAGCCTCCCCGAACAGGCGCCGGAATGTGGCGATTAGGGGCTTTTCACAGTAACTTCATTTGAAGCCTACTTGTGACAATAAGCGATTTTCATTTGATACCCATTCACCTATCAAGGCTCTTAAATGGCCAATTCATGGTCACGTAAGGGCCTGATCACACCCAGCCGCAATTTTTACACTGTGAGAGTAGGATCGGGAACAGACACAGAAAATACTTTTCCCCATCTCGGGCAGGAAGGGGTGGCACCTTAAACTGAAGGCCCCCTCGGATTTGGGACACCCTCGCCACCCCGCCTCCCAGGACTGCTCCAACCTTCCCATCACCAGCATCCCTTTTCAAAGACCAGTTCCAGGCAGAGTGCTGCAATACCACTTCTGGCCACTGCAGCACTGTGCCTGGCTGAATTGGAGTGCTGGCCACCAATCTGATTGGCTGACAGCTCTCACAATTTGGACTTCCTTCCAAGGGCAGACAGAGGTCCCACCCACTGCCAATCAACACTCAAGTGAGTGTCAAAGCATAGTGGCAGTTCACGAATCGGCGGCTGCGCATTAGGCACCGAATCTCGGGTTGGCAAGCACTGATCGCGCGCCATCCTTAAAAATCTACCCATAAAAGGAAGAGGTAAATTTCTGTAGTTCTCCGAACAACCAGCAGATGTCTCTAAAAGTGCTTTACAGCCAATGAAGTGCTTTTGAAGGGTTGGGCAGCATTGTCTGGTGGTTCCCGCTGGTGGGATCGTCTGATCCCACTGACTGGGACACCCACGGTGGGTTCCCCAACGGCACGGGGTGCGAACAACAGGAATCCCATTGACAAGGGCGGGATTGGAAGATCCCGCCACCTGCCAATGATGGGCCACTTCCGCCACCGCAAAACATACCACCGTGGGTGGAAATTCCTACCCAATGTCACTACTACAGCACAGGAAATGATGAATGGCAAACCGCTACAAACAGCAATGTGACAATGACCAGATTATATGTTTTTATAATGCTATTTGAGAGCTAAATATTGGCTATGGAATAACCCCATAGCTCTTCTTTGAAACAGTGTCATGAGAGCTTTTTACATCTAGCTGAGAAGGCAGACAGGCCTTCAGCTCAACATCTTACCCACACCTCCAACAGTGCAGTACTCCGACAGTAATGCACTGGAGTTATTTTTAATTCAGTCATGGGACATGGGCGTCGTTGGCTGTGCCAGCATTTATTGTCCTTCCCCAATTGCCCTTGAGGGGCAATTAATAGTCAACCCACTCTGATTCTGGAGTCACATCCAGGTAAGGATGGCAGATTTCCTTCCCTAAAGGACATTAGTGAACCAGATGAGTTTTAAGACAATCGACAATGGTTTCATGGTCACCACTCGAATTTTATTTCCAGATTTTTATTGTGTCAGCCTATTGTTATGGGCAGCATGGTGGCGCAGTGGGTTAGGCCTGTGGCCTCACGGCACCGAGGTCCCAGGTTCAATCCCGGCTCTGGGTCACTGTCCGTGTGGAGTTTGCACATTCTCCCCGTGTTTGTGTGGGTTTCGCCCCCACAACCCAAAAATGTGGAAGCTAGGTGGATTGGACACACTAAATTGCCCCTCAATTGGAAAAAATGAATTGGGTACTCTAAATTTATATTAAAAATAAAGTGTCAGCCTATTGTTCTCGTCCAGACGTCGGGCTTGAACCCACAGATGCCTGTCTCTGAGGTGTTGAGGGCTACCAGCTGAACCAGGCCACCTGGAAAAATGAACCTAATTTTAACTGTGTAAAGTTTTGAGTGTGCTGAAATTAGGGGCAGGGTTCTTCAGGTCTCTCAGTCACGTGTTCCTCGGCAGCGTAGGAGACGGCACGCCAGTCGCTGGTGGTGAGATCCACTGCTCTTGCCGCTGTCAATTGGATTTCCCATTAAGCCACTCCACGCTGCCGGGAAACCGAGGGGAGGGGTGAGCCACTGGCGGGATCTTAGAATCCCGCTGTCAACGAATGGCTGGATAATTCCGGCATAGTACCTGTTTCCACCACCTCCTCCGGCAGCGTGTTCCGGACACCCACTACCCTCGGTGTAAATCAGAGGTAAAAAATAAATAGATAAGGGACAGAATTTTAATTTTTTTTCTTCTAAAGTGTTGCACCAGGTGAGAAAGGCGATGTGCAGCTCGACTGTTGACCAGTGTTTAGATTTTTAAATCCTAGAGGCGTGCCCCACGGTGAGACGCTAGCAGGGCTAAAAGGCCTATAATGACCTGTTAATGTATTTAATGAAGTTCCTCTTGTTATGTCAATGGCGGGAAGCGGGGCGATCACACTGCAAGATCTCATCGGTGCAAATCTCGCTTTTGGGCCTCTCGCGTGATTTTGAGTGCACATCGTCATTTGCCCCTGCAGCGAACATGGGCGCAAAGCACTGGCCAAGAAACCCAAAGGAAAAGACTCAATCCATCAAACCTGCCACACATCTCGTACAATTATCTTCTCATTGACTCCATTTTATCTCCAGGGCCAGAAGGGGAATAAGGAAAAACTACAAATTCTCATTGTGCGTCTCCATTCTTTAACATGCCGGCTGAAGGCAACATTACTTGTAAAAAGGTCTTCCTAGAAAACCTGTACTATTAATGCCATTGGACCGCAATTTGCTTTCCTGCGCATTTCGGCTTTTAAAGTTTTTGCACAGCAAGTTGTTGGACGTACACGCAGGTACCGGTATAGTGAGGGCAATAGAAAACTGCGTGAACAGAACAAGCAACTGCATGTCTCCTTAGCCAATCAAAGACAAGTACTTCACAATGCCCGGATGAAGAAGGAGATGAAATGTGAAGTGGTCGAATCAATGTCAAATCGGGTACAGAAAGGGGAGGTGGTGACATAGTGGTAATTTCAGTGCGCTGGTAATACAAAGGTCCAGGCGGATGCTCTGGTGATGTGAGTTTGTAATCTCACCAGTTGGTGGAATTTACAATCAATTAATGCATCTGAAATGCAAACTTCGGCTCAGTAAATGCTACCATGGCAACTATCATCAATTGTTGTACACGCCCATCTGGTTCACGAATGTCCTTCAGGAAAGGTAATCTGCCTTCCTTACCTGGTCTGGCCTACATATGACTCCAGACCCACAGCAATGTGCTCGACCCTTAACTGCCCCCCGAAACGGCTGAGCAAGCCACTCAGTTCAAGGGTAATTAGGGAAGGGCAACAGGCCCTTTGGCCCTCCAAGCCTGTGCCTAATATGCTGTCTGTGTCACCTAAAATCTTCTACACTTCTGGGGTCTATATCTCTCTATTCCCATCCTATTCATGTATTTGTCAGAACGCCCCTTAAATGTCACTATCGTACCTGTTTCCACCACTTCCTCCGGCAGCGTGTTCCGGACACCCACTACCCTCGGTGTAAAAAAACTTGTCTCGCACCTTAAACCTATGTCCGCTAGTAATTGACTCTTCCACCCTGGGAAAAATCTTCTGACTATCCACTCTGTCCATCTCATCCACTCTGCCCTTCATAATTTTGTGGACTTCTAAAAGTTGGCCCTGAACCTCCGTCGTTCCAGTGAGAACAAACCACGTTCTTTATCCTCATAGCGAATGCCCTCCATACCAGGCAATATCCTGGTAAACCTCTTCTGTACCCGCTCCAAAGCCTCCACATCCAAGTGTGGCCTAACTAGGCTTCAATACAGCTGCAGCATGACTTGCCAATTTTTATACTCAATGCCCCGGCCGATGAAGGCATGTATGCCGTATGCCTTCTCCACCGGCGTTGGCACTTTCAGTGACCTGTAGACCTGTGCACACAGATCTTTATGCCTATCAATACTAGAATCATAGAATTTACAGTGCAGAAGGGGGCCATTCAACCCATCGAGTCTACACCAGCCCTTGGAATGGGCACCCTACTTAAGGCCATGCATCCACCCTAACCCCATAATCCAGTAATCCCCACCTAACCTTTTGGACACTGTACCTTGGCCAATCCACCTAACCTGTACATCTTTGGACTGTGGGAAGAAACGGGAGCACTCGGAGGAAATCCACGCAGACACGGGGAGAATGGGCAAACTCCACACAGCCAGTCACCCAAGGCTGGAATTGAACCTGGATTCCTGGAGTTGTGAGGCAGCAGTGCTAACCACTGTGCCACCCAAGGGTTATTTTAAGAGTTCTGCCATTTACTGTATATTTCCCACTTGTATTAGACCTTCCAAAATGCATTACCTCACATTTGTCCGGATTAAACTCTATGTGCCATCTCTCCGACCAAGTCTCCAATCAATCCATATCTTGCTGTATCCTGACAGTCCTCATCCCATCTCAATTCCACCAAACGTTGTGTCGTCCGCAAACTTACGAATACCACAGAAGTATTTTTTAAAAAGAAACACAGAGGGAAAGAAAGGTGGATTACGAGAGCGGCAGTAGCAAGGCAGAAATTAAAAAGGAAATTTTTAAATTTATATTTATGTTGTTTAAATCTCTGACAAAATTAGCCCACTTGGTGCAGTGGGTCGCATTACTGCCTCTGAGCCAGGAGCTCCAGGGTCAAGTCCCACTCCAGGACTTGCTGGTCAAGGAAGGTATGTTCGTAACATGGCCAAGCAGGTTGAGGATCAACCTGCAAATCCTTCAACACACGCCAATGGCAAGTGGTATGAGTGGGAGAGATTCCTGGTCAACCATCTGATGGACTGAAACTGGACTCTCTAACATCACAGGGGCTGTT
This sequence comes from Scyliorhinus canicula, assembly GCF_902713615.1. Lineage (NCBI taxonomy): Eukaryota > Metazoa > Chordata > Chondrichthyes > Carcharhiniformes > Scyliorhinidae > Scyliorhinus > Scyliorhinus canicula. Next base: position 15,869,412 of record NC_052153.1, on the reverse strand, counting down.
TAGCACAGGGCTAAATCGCTGGCTTTGAAGGCAGACCAAGCAGGCCAGCAGCACGGTTCGATTCCCGTAACAGCCTCCCCGAACAGGCGCCGGAATATGGCGACTAGGGGCTTTTCACAGTAACTTCATTTGAAGCCCACTCGTGACAATAAGCGATTTTCATTTCATTTCATTTCATTGCTTCAGACTGCAACATGCATGTAAAGGAATATGTTGCCACAGCAAGTTGATTTCTCGCGAGCCGGTTGTATCAGTTGACTTGCGGCCAATGTGGATCAAATTGTGGCAACATCACGGGGTTTGGTCCTCGTTCCAACTGGGGCGGATTCGAAACCTGCCTCCTTGCCCAAGCACGTGGAGGTCACTCTGCCTTTGGGCAAAGAGCTGTAGAAGAGGTCTCCAACAACAATTAATACTCAAAAGTGCATTCACAAAACAGGTAATTTTAAGTGAGAGGTTGATGTGCAGCACTTAACAGTTACCGCATCATTTAAGGTTTATTTAGGCTTGAAGTGACTTGATTTAACTTCCTGTGGCGAATTTAGTTGATATCAACGGCGCAAATCTAATAATTTCAGGCGGTTCAATTCATTTCAATGTTGAGGCAATGAGATGCTGATTTTGCGCAAAGCACCAAAGTGATAGAACTCTTGACAACTTCTCAATTTCCACATTTAAATGTGGATTTGCTCCTCACCTCATGTAGCTACATATAGCTATACCATGTGCATGTAAGCAATGGTGAGTGGCATTGAACTCACCATTGTATTGAAAGGAAAATAGAGTTGATGTTCATGGTTTTGACAGTTTTAGGTGGTTATGTAAGAAACTTGGGTTTCAGATCGTCTGTGTGACCCTGGCCCTACTTTTATCGCCATTAGAATTTAAGCAAATTGATTGCTCAAAAAGAAAATTTTACAACCCAATGTTTTTAGATGCACTGGAAGCCATATGCTTACTGTCAGCTTGTGCAGATGTATCTGTTATTTTAGGATCAAATAGTTCAAAACCAGGCAGACAAATTTAATCTCCAGCTGATCGCTATAAGCTCTTCTCTTGTAAGTAGCTCCAGCTGCATTCTTAAGAGCCCAAACAATATGTAACTGATAGAATCTTAGAATATATCTCAAAACAAACTTGGGGACATCACATCATGGAGATAAATGTAAGCAACAACCTTTCTCACACTCTATCCTTTTAAAATTGGATTGTGACATAGCATTCTGGAGTCAGAAACCTCCCCCACTCCAGGGGCGCAATTCTCCGCACTCACGACGGTGCGGAGAATAGCGTGGCTCGTAAAATTTTACGGCCACGCTAGTCCGACGCCCTCCCGCTATTCTCCCCCCCCCACGCCCTACTCCCGATACGAATCGCTGCCGCCGTTTTTTTACGGCCAGCAGCGATTCTCAGCTGTCCGATGGGCCGAGTTCCCAGCCCTTTACGGCTGTTTTTACGAACGGCAAACACACCTGGTCTGGCCGTTCATAAAAACGGCCGTAAAGTCCCGATTTTTAAAACCATGGCACCGATTGGCACGGCAGTACCACGGCCGTGCCAAGGGTGCCATGGGCCCGCGATCGGTGCCCACCGATCGCGGGCAGCGGGTCCGATGCCCGCGCACTCTTTGTCCCTCCGCCGCCCCGCTGTATCACTTCGCGGGGCGGCTGAGGGGCATCCCGGCCCGCGCATGCGCGGGTTTCGCGCAAATGTGCGATGACGTCATCCGCGCATGCGCGGGTTGGAGTCTTCCAATCCGCGCATGCGCAGCTGACGTCATATGACGCGTCAGCCGGCGCAAACTCTGGCAAGCGGGCTTAACGAAATTCGTTAAGCCCGCGATGCCGGAGTTTACAGCGGCGGCATGCTAGCCCCGACCGGGGACCAGAATCGGTTCCCGGTCGGGGAGGGGGGGGGCTGGCGTCAAACCCGCCCAAATTTGACGCCAGCCTTACGATTTCTCCCCCTCTGGGAGAATCGCGCCTCAGATACTTGAACGCAAAATCTGGACTGGCGTTTCAGTGCACTGCTAAATGTGGCCTCGCTGTCACTAAACTAAGGCCCAGTTTGTCCCCTCAGGTGGACGCGCAAGATGCTGTTAAGCTACTTCAAAGAGGAGATTGTTTTTCCTGGGCTCCTGGCCATTAGCTATCTCTCAGTATCCCTGAAAGAAGTGCAACGGGCATAATTTTATTGCCGTTGGTGGTGCCTAGCTGTGTAAAAATTGACTGCCATGTTTCCTACGTGACGTAAGAACATAAGAACGTAAGAACATAAGAACTAGGAGCAGGAGTAGGCCATCTGGCCCCTCGAGCCTGCTCGGCCATTCAATGAGATCATGGCTGATCTTCTGTGGACTCAGCTCCACTTTCCGGCCCGAACGCCATAACCCTTAATCATTGCTCGGCACAACATCGAGGGCTGAAGGGCCTGTTCTGTGCTGTACTGTTCTATGTTCTATGTTCTAACCCTTAATCCCTTTATTCCTCAAAAAACTATCTATCTTTATCTTAAAAACATTTGATGAAGGAGCCTCAAATGCTTCACTGGGCAAGGAATTCCATAGACTCACAACCCTTTGTGTGAAGACGTTCCTCCTAAACTCAGTCCTAAATCTACTTCCCCTTATTTTGAGGCTATGCCCCCTAGTTCTGCTTTCACCCACCAGTGGAAACAACCTGCCCGCATCTATCCTATCTATTCCCTTCATAATTTTATATGTTTCTATAAGATCCCCCCCCCTCATCCTTCTAAATTCCAACGAGTACAGTCCCAGTCTACTCAACCTCTCCTTGTAATCCAATCTTTTCAGCTCTGGGATTAACCTAGTGAATCTCCTCTGCACACCCTCCAGCGCCAGTACGTCCTTTCTCAGGTAAGGAGACCAAAACTGAACACACTACTCCAGGTGTGGCCTCACTAACACCTTATACAATTGCAGCATAACCTCCCTAGCCTTAAAGACGAGAGTGACTGCGCCCCGAAAAGTGTTTCATTGGCTGCAAAGCACGTTGGGCACCTTAATGCTGTGAATGATGCTGCAGGATCGGAAGTTCATATTCTTCTTCAGTGCTCAGGTGGCTATGTGGAAAGTATTCCTCAGAAACCGCAAACACTGAGAGCCCAAAGAACTGTATTCCCAGAAAACAGCTCTGAATTGTGGCAGAGGAAAAGAACGTGAAATCAATTTGAAAAACGATCGGAAAAGATCCCTTTTGAGAATAAATCACAGGAGCCGTGAATGAATCAGAGCTATGGCTAGGGGCTTATCATTCAGTTTTTTGAAAATAGCTTTGGTTATCGAAACCACTGTGGATAGTGTACATCAACCTTGCGTTCTCCTGGAAGGTACTCCAGATTCGTTTGGGGTTGTACATTATCCGTGAGTCAATTGTTCTGTTTTTTTTCTGAAACTGGATTTTTAAAAAGTGTTTCAAGTTGCTGCAGTGTTCAGATCCCGAATATTTGCGTTTTAGATCTGAACATACAGAACATACAGTGTAGAAGGAGGCCATTCAGTCCACCGAGTCTGCACCGACCCACTTAAGCCCTTAAGATCAATTTTTTGTCAGATGTCGAACATATTTCCCGTTCACTAAGAAAATCAGAACTCCTTCAAATCATCTACTTCTTGTTTTAAACATGGAGTAAACATTTTTAATTCAGATATGAATTTCCAGTTACTGATATACCGCGAATTGTGCGGCTACCATTTTTTCTAATGGAACAAAGTAACACACAGCTCTGGTGGGGCAAAAATCAAAGAGCGAAGTCTGGGGGAAACGTCCCAGATAAGGAGACTAAGGCTCGGGGTGATGTAATTGGACGTCCCAGTACAGTCAGGAGGGCCAAAGCACAAAATGGTGGAAATACTCAGCTGGTGTGGCATCATCTTTTGTGCAAGAGAGTTGACATCTCAGATCTGTGACCTTTCATCGGATCTGGGAAAAGTTAGAAAGGCCGGGCTGGATTCTCCGGTCCCCCAGCCGTGTGTTCCTTGGCGGTGCACCGTTCGCTGGCGGCGGGTTTCTCTACTCCCGCTGCTTGTCCGTGGGATTTCCCATTGAAGCCCCTCCACACCGCCGGGAAACCCATGTACTGGGGTGCGCTGCCGGCGGCGACAGAGAATCCCTCTATCCGTAATATGTCTTGAGCGAGTGAAAGGAGGGAAGAGCGGGAAAAGAAGAAAAGGGAGGGGGATAGGGTGGAGGTCAGGAGAGATGAATAACAGTAGGAACAGAGGTGCAAGTTTAAAGAATGGCCGCAGCTCTCCACTACACCACCCCCCACAACCCGCAGCGTGCTTTCCCACGGTGGAGCGGTTTCGCCATTGGCCACCAGCTGGATTATCCAATCCTATCAAAGTCGACAGCATTTTTGCACAGCTTGCCCACTTGCCCACTGGGGAAGTCACAGTGTGGGGGGCGGAGGGGGGGGGGTGGGGGGGGGGGGGGGAGGGTGGGGGGGGGGTGTCCTTCAGTGGGACGGAAAGATCCGGTCGGCGGAAACAACTGGAAAATCCCTCCCTTCTGACTCAGTTTCTCCCACCTCAGTTGCCGTTGAACCTTTTCAGCATTCTCTCTGTTTTGCTCTCCGATTTCCTGCTTCCTGCCACCGCACAGACTGAGTTCAATTTCCTTATCTGAAGATTGCGATGAATACATTTGCTGGACTCCCAGAAACATTTGAGTTATATTTTTAGAACCATCGAGCGCATTATTTGGTTCCATATTTGGATCCCTACCCAGAGAGACGAAAACAATTGATTGCAATCTTCAGCCTGTGAATATTTAATGAATGTCAGCTTTATAAAAATAAAACAATAAAATGTGAAAGTGACTTGGCATAAAAGACCTTGTCCTTGATGTGACTCCTTCAAGAGGTAGCACAGCGGTCTTAGAACATAGAACATAGAACAGTACAGGCCCTTCGGCCCTCAATGTTGTGCCGAACAATGATCACCCTACTCAAACCCACGTATCCACCCTATACCCGTAAACCAACAACCCCCCCCCCCCCCCCCCCCCCCCCTTAACCTTTACTTTTTAGGACACTACGGGAAATTTAGCATGGCCAATCCACCTAACCCGCACATCTTTGGACTGTGGGAGGAAACCGGAGCACCCGGAGGAAACCCACGCACACACGGGGAGTACGTGCAGACTCCGCACAGACAGTGACCCAGCCGGGAATCGAACCTGGGACCCTGAAGCTGTGAAGCATTTATGCGAACCACCATGCTACCGTGTCTTATTTATTTTTTATTTGTTCATGGCTTGTGGACGTCATTGGCTGTGTCAGCATTTATTACCCATCCCTGAGGGCGCTTAAGAGTCAACCACATTGCTGTGGGTCTGGAGGCAAATGTAGGCCCGACCAGGTAAGGATGACAGATTTCCTTCTCAAAAGGACATTAGTGAACCAGATAGGTTTTTAACGGCAATGGTTTCATGGTCGCCATTAGACTCTTAATTCCAGGTTTTTACTCTCCACCAACTGCCCTGGTGAGATTTGAACGCAGGTCCCCAAAGCATTTCCCTGGGTCTCTGGATTAGCAGTACAGTGACAATACCACTACGCCACCGCCTCCCCGTGTGAATGGCTTGTGGTATCTCTTGAACAACATCTATTGTGGCTGTCCACTCATATCGAGACCAGTGGGTTATATCATTTTGGTGAAATCTGATGTATTTTACAGGATGAACTGAAGGCAAACCACTTTTTGAATTCCCAAAAAAATGCTCCTGTGATGCGTTTTGTGACCTCATGACCCCGCTTCTTCAGGATGGCCCAAAGCACTTGGCAGCCAATGAGGCTGAGCTGCAGCTTATGTAGGAAACAGGGCCGCCAGTCTGCACACAGGAAGATCTCCAAAACACCCATCAAATAAATGGCGTGATCCTGTCTGAGAGATCGGTTGAAAGATAACGGGCAAGATTCTCTGATCCTGAGGCTTGGTGCCCTTAGTAGCAGCGATTCTGACCCCTACAGGGGGCCAGCATGGCACAGGAACGACCCACGCCGCTCTAGCTGTCGATACCGGCGTCAAATGGTCATGCGGGATGCAAGTGGCGCGGCCCCCGACCGTTGCCGACCGTGCCGGCGCCAATGGCACCGATTCTCCGCTCTCCGGAGAATCGGCGGATTGGCGTCCCGCGATTCCCACCTGACCCGGCGATTCTCCGACCCGGCGTGGGCTGAGAATCCTGCCCAACATTTGGCGAGGTCACTAGCGAGATTTCCCCTGCTTTTGTTTCATGTACGGTGGGATCTTTTTCACCTACCCGAGAGGGCAGAGGAGGTCTCCGTGTAATGTGTCGCCTGAAAGACATGGCTGGAATTCTCAGGGCATTGGGATTATCTCTCCCCTCTGGCAGCGCAGGCCCGCCCGCATGTTTCCCAGTGGCGTGGGGTGGCTTAAAAAAAAAATCCCATTCGCGGGCGGCCGCAGTAGACAATCCAGTGAACGCCGCACCACTGAGAAACACGGGGCCGGGAGACCGGTGAATCTTGCCCCATGCCTCGGGCAGTGCAGCATATCCTTGCTACGGCATTGCAATGCCAACTTCATTTAGGTGGACCAAACAGAACTTGACAAACCACTATCGCAGAGAGCTGTGTCAAAATCTTCAGATGGTATATGCCAACTAATTTTCTAAACCTGTGATTACTAACACTGCATAAGCCAGTGCAATAGCTGTAACTGATTGTTTGCCATTGCAGGGGATCTGTCTCTCACAGGTCACTGAATGATTGATGCACATTGGCACGAAAATATGTGCCCAGGCAATAAATAAAAAGAGCAATAGTTTTTGTAGGAATCAGACCATTAAGTGGACAGACTTGAGATTGGCAAATGGGTTTTAATATAGATAAGTGAAAAGTCATATGCAGCAAAATATGAAGTTTTTTGTACATCACAAAGCGGTTATCAATGAAGCTAATTTTGTTTCCCGAGATGCCACAAAGGCTTTTGCCCATCACTCAAAACAAATGATTAACACAGTTTTGTGCACAGTTTGAATCACGTCGATTTTCCATGCAAGAATGACAAAGTTGTTTCAGTGTCTCAGGGCTCTATATTTATGAAGTGAAATCCAGACGATCAAATAACAAGTCTGAGATAAGACTTGATCCAGGTTTTCCTGCTGCTAATAGAAATGGGGTGGGTTGTGGATTTTGAATTTCTATGACATAAAAAGACAAGAGGATTCCAATGAGAAATACCTTTCTCTCTCCACAGTGTGGAGTCTGTCTTTCATCGTGTTACCCAGCACCTTTAGTTCAGATTGGCTTGCGAGTTGGATTGAAAGTTGAAATGGCACGCAGAGATAAATATATGGAACAGAATGCCCTGGGGCAATCGTGTGGTCAAACCATGGAACAGAAGCAGTCAAGGCCAATTCATTTAATGTGGGAATTTGACTGATATTTTGGTAGAAACTTGACACAGTCCTTTAAATTCAAACTGACAGATATATCAAAGCAAAGATTTGTCCACTGGACCGTTAGAATCTCTTTCCTCCGCCTCACACCAGTAGAAGTGATATCACTTGTAAAACAAGTCAGAGTGAACATTATACATTATTGATTTCAGGAGCAAGTCACAGAGGTCATTTACATGTGCAATATCAATACTATTTAGCACGTCTCGCAAGTACACTTTGCTCACATGAATATCTTGTGCTTTTTTTGGTAGAGTTCATAGAACCTACAGTTCCGAAGGAGGCTATTCAGCCCATCGAGTCTGCACGAGCCCTTGGAAAGAGCACCCGACCTAAGCCCACACCTCCACCTTAACCCTATAACCCCACCCCAACGTTTTTGGACACTAAGCGCAATTTAGCAAGGCCAATCCACCTCACCTGCACATCTTTGGACTGTGGGAGGCAACCGGTAAAACCGGAGGAAACCCATGCAGACACGGGGAGAAAGTGCAAGCTTCACATAGACAGTGACCCAAGCCGGGAATCGAACCTGGGACCCTGGAGCTGTGAAGCAACTGTGATAATCACTGTGGTATCATGGTTGATTTGAGTACCCTTGGGTTTTTTTAAGTTACTAAAATCACATTTTTACAGAGGGTCAATTGATTTTGGCCAATTGCCAGCCGCTTACGAGATAACAAAAACATCGGGAAATTGAATAGCGTTGGTGTGACCGTATGTCCTGGAGCGCTGGTGAAGCTGATGCTTCTGGTGGGTTGTATTATTGTAAGATGCTAAGAAGGCAAAGAAGACCGCGCGGTCTAAGTTTACAGTGTGATTAAAGTGAAATGAGTTGTACCAAACCTTGGTTACTGAAGAAAAACAATTTTTAGGCAGGTGATCGTTGACATTGGGCTGCAAATGGGGGTGTCTCATGCTCCATCTCTTTCTTTCTTAACGTTGGTAGCATTGACATGGTTTGGCATCTATTCCCCCATCTCTAATTGCCTTGAAAAAGTGAGGGTGGATTCTTGAAACTCTGTAGGTCAGCTTACTGGATCATTTCAGGTGATTATTCACCCCATGCCTCTAGATTGCTACCAGATTCTTTCTGGAGCGAGGGAATTGGTTGGGGTTATGGAAAGGTTATGCTCAGAAGTATCTCCAGTCTCGATGTTATTCCTTTTAAATCATTTATGTGTTTCATTCAAAGGTTCTTTATTCCCCAGCTGAGAATTCGCTGCTCCATGTTATTTTTTTTCCGTGAAGAAGAACATTTAAATAAACATATAACCTTCAATTTACTTGCCGGGAGCACCAAAAGAAAATCGTATGAGCCTGTTTTTTTTGTACCCTGGGAAAATCACTACTCATAGTTAAAGGAGCACAGTGGTGTTGTCAGTGGGCTAATAATCCAAAGACCCAGGGTAAAGCTCTGGGGACCTGGGTTCGAATCCCACCACTGCAAATGGTGAAATTTGAATTCAATTTAAGAAAAAACTGGAATTAAAAGTCTATTAATGACTCTGGAACCATTGTCGTAAAAACCTGTTTGCTTCACGAATGTCCTTCATGGAAGGAAATCTGTTGTCTTCACCTGGTCTGGCCTACACGTGACTCCAGACCTACAACAATGAGGTTAACTCTTAAAATGCCCTCTGAAATGGCCTCGCAAGTCATTCAGTTTAAGAGCAATTAGGGATGCACAATAATTGCTGGCCTTGATGCCCAGGTCCTACGCACAAATAAAAAAAAATGCAATTTTAAAATTTCGGGTCAGCTGTGTACAGATACGGGCTGCATGTCACCATCACGTTTTTAAAAAATCACAAAATGACAGTGTGGCCCCTTCACTCGACCACTTTTCCAGTAAGACTGAAGGTTCTTCTCACTAGGGGTTGGTTTAGCTCACTCAGCTAAATTGCTGGCTTTTAAAGCAGGCCAGCAGCACGGTTCGATTCCCGTACCAGGCTCCCTGGACAGGCGCCGGAATGTGGCGACTAGGGGCTTTTCACAGTAACTTCATTGAAGCCTACTCGTGACAATAAGCGGTTTTCATTTTTCATTTCATTTCACTACCATCAACTTCAAAGTGAGTATGTCAATTAAAATATAAATAGGTTGAATTCCTTTAATAAGCTACTGTATCAGCACTATTTCTGATTCCAGTTGATGGAATTTGCATGAGGGGGCCCTGTCAGCACTTGGAGTGGAATTATTCCCACCATAGAAGGGGAATACCATTCCAGAAAGTCAACTCTACAACGCAACCTGTTGTTAACCATGTGAGGAGTCAAAATGTCACTCCTCATTATCCATCTGTTTTGTCCGAGGGCAGGATTTTCCACTCCTGCCTACCTTGAGACTGGAAATTCCCGCCCGATGTCAACTGACCTTTTAATGGTCCGTCAAATTGTCCGTCTCGCCCACAACAATTCCAACAGTGGGCAGAACTGCAAAAGCTACCCTATTGTGTTTGAAGAACAGGATCCAATTCTCCCACTTTCTCTGACTTTTAGCTTTGAAAAAGGGTCATCTGGACTCGAAACGTCAGCTCTTTGCTCTCCCTACAGATATCTGTCTGCTTTGTTTAGACACCGTGGTTTCTCTGCCTCCCCAGCCGCGTGTTTCTTGGCAGGGCGCCATCGCTGACAACGGGATTCACAATTACCGCCGCCGGCCTAATGGGGTTTTCCATTGTAGCCATGCCGCTACATGATTAACCCGCGGGCGGCGGAGCCGAGAATCCCGCTTGCGGAGAATTCACCCCAATGTGTTTGTCTCATTTCTTCCAGAGGAAATGTTCATTTCTTGAGTGGACTCTGATTTTCTTTTTCCTTGGGGTCCTCCCATGGTCTTCCTGGAAGTTGACCTTTCAAAAATGAAACCTTCCTTTCCACTTGCTTCACAACTGCACCTATACATTTGTTTACTCTCTTATGTTCCAATTCGTTTTCATGCTTGCTATCCTTCTCATTCAGCTCAGCAACTACTCTGAGTTTAATTGTTTTTGTTTCCGAGTTATCTGTGGAACCCTTGCACAAGCTTTATGGCACCTGGGCATTGAAATCCTTTTGGAGTCTTTCTTATTTGGACACCGGTTGCTGCTTCGACTCATTCAATTCACTCATTATATCCCCAGTCTGCTTCTCAGAATTTTCCCTTTCTGTTTTTAAGGTCTGGATTTCTTCTTCCTGTCATCTGAGAGTACCTTTAAGAAATGGGTGTTTAAGAAATGTACCTTTAAGAAATGGTTTATAATCAGTGATGTCAGAGTGTGGATGAAGCTGGGCTGTCTGTCAGCTTTTAACTTTTGTTTTAGGCTGTTTGCAGCAGGGTCTGTTTTAGTTTCGTTTTCAGAGCTGGATAGCTGCAGTCACAGCCATAAGGTCTATTAGAGTCTCTCTCTGTCATCTAAAGACTGTAAATCGATCCTAGTGATTTAAAAATAATAACAGTCGTGACTTTAACCTGATGTGCCTCTGGTAAAAGGTCTTTAAGTCTTCTGGATGTTAAAAGAAAAGCTTAAATGATTACTTAGTGTTGTATTCTTTGGGGGTGCATTTGAATTAATGGTTGCTAAGATGTTCACTGTATGTTTTAAAAAGGTTAACTTGAGTTCATAGAATAAACATTGTTTTGCTTTAAAAAAATACTTTTCCATTTCTGCTGTACCGCGCCTGTAGAGTGGGCCATGTGCTCCCCATACCACAATCTATTAAAAGTTGTGGGTCAGCTGAACTCCATGATACACTTTGGGGTTCTCTAAACCCTGGCCCATAACATTCCACACTACATATCTTGCGCTAGATTCTCCGCTGTCGGGACTCCCCGTTGCACTGGCAGCCCGGGGGTCCCCAACGGCATGGGGCTGCCCACAATGGGAAACTGCATTGGTCAGGTGGTGAGGTGGAGAATCCAGGAGTGCGCCACGCCAGAAATCTGGGGCGGCGGGACGGAGAATCTCGCTCCTTATCACAGTTTACCCTCTGATATTAATTTCTCTATTGTTTGGCCTTTCACACCTTTTGTTCTCTCTGGGGACTGCCATTAGCACTCTTTCCGTTGGTTTCTGTGGCTATGACTCATCTTTCATTCTTTTACTCCGCAGTATAAATAGTCCCCACTTTCTATGTTTTTTAGCTTTGACAAAGAGTCACCTGGACTCGAAACGTTTGCTCTTTTTTCTCCCTACAGATGCTGCCAGACCTGCTGTGATTTTCCAGTATTTTCTCTTTGGTTTCCGATTCCAGCATCCGCAGTAATTTGCTTTTATCCCTTATCTATCTTGTTCTTCAGATTGGATTGAAGTTCAAGAATTTTTGTTGCTGTTTTCATGAAGTTCCAATATCAGTTTTGCTTGTTACATCTGCATTCAATCAACCATTTTAATTCATCATTAATTCATTTTCTTCCCCCAGATATTTTTTCGGCATATTTAACAAAGACTCCTCTCATGCTTAAAATTTCATAAGTTCTAAATTTTTCATTGGAAAGCTCAATTTCTGCATGTGAAACTTGGTTCTTTGCACTTAATGGTTTTTGCTTAGCAGAGTCTATTTTCTGTGTGCTATCCTTCAAACTAACATCCTTTAATTTTACTTCTGCTACTTGTTTCTCAGACTCTTCACACTCCTTAATGGGACCTACTAATTTCTCCTGCAACACTTTTTTTTTCTGGACATTCTAGGTTCTTGTTTTTCAGTGCAAATTAGCATTTTCCAATCTTATTTCTACCTCTTCTTTCTAAGTCTGCAGCTTTTTCTTTCAGTGCATCCTCTTTTCCATTCAGCTAGTTCTTCAGATCTTTCGTCTCTTCCTAGTACCCCTTGACTTTCCCCTGGAATGTTTAGTCTTGCCGATTCTTCAGTTAGTTCAAAGTGCTGGTAAATTCATTTGACTTCTCATAATTTTCCAAAGGTACAGGGTGGAAATCTCCGCTTCCCACGTGGCATGGGAGAATCGTGGGAGGGCCTCCCGACATTTTTTACGCCCCCCTGGCGCCCCCAGCGATTCTCCCCCCCCCCCCCCCCCGGAAAAATCGCCGCTCGCCGTTTTTCACGGCGAACGGCGATTCTCCGAGCCCGATGGGCCGAGCGGCTGGCCCTTCACACCCGTTTCACCACGGCAGCAACCACACCTGGTCGCTGCATCCGTGAAACGGGTGCCAGATGCCCGTTTGGGGCATTCAGGGGCCCGATTGGGACGGGACCACCACGACTGTGCTCGGGAGGGGACAGGCCCGCAATCGGTGCCCACCGATCGTCGGGCCAGCGTCCAAAACGGACGCACTCTTTCCCCTCCGCCGCCCGGCAAGATCAAGCCACCACGTCTTGCCGGGCGGCTGAGGAGAAAGACGATCAGCGCGCATGCGCAGGTTCGTGCCATCTGCGTGGTGAAGTCATCCGCGCATGCGCGGGTTGGAACGCGGCAACCCGCACATGACTTCACATTCTCGGCGTGATGAGGTCACTGCCGAGACAGACGGAGGCCCGCTCCTAGCCCCCCGGGTGGGGGTGAATTAGGTGCGGGGAGCGGGCTCCGAGGCCATCGTGAACCTCGGCTGAGTTCACGACGGCCTTCACGAATTCGGCCCCCTGCGGAGAATTCCGCCCACAGACTTTGACTCATGGAACCCAAGTAGTATGTAGTTATCCTTCAACAGGTTTTCCTGTTCTGTGCAAAACTCAACTGTTTCATCTTGTGTTTGCTTTTAATTCAGCATATTCTCGCAACTTGGCTCTGCTGTTCTTCCATTCAGCTGTTCAAGACTGTGCTCTCCTTTTGCATTTGATCTTTAAGGATGGTTCATCAGTCTATTAAATGTTTATTTTCTTGCTAACCTCTTTCCAATTCACACTGCGATTCAGTGCATTGCTTTGTTGCTACTGGTGGTTAGAATGCAGCTTTTCCTTTACAATTTAAAGGAGCCAATTCATTTTTTTTTCCAATTAAGGGGCAATTTAGTGTGGCCAATCCATCTACCCTGCACATCTTTGGCTTGTGGTGGTGAGACCCACGCAGACACGGGAAGAGAATGGAACTTTTTCTGATGAAATATTCAACATCTTTTTTGCCTCCATGTTTTATCAGAGCTACATGTTGATTCTGAAAGTGTTTTCAGGACAGCAATGGCTTTGAGTACCGTTTCTGCCTTCTGTTGTGCCTGACCATACTTTTGGTTGAGTTCTCAGCTTTGATTCAAACATTTTCTTGTGGAATCGCTCCTTTTTCTTTGTGCAGGTTTTGTTTCTTTTGTGTTACATCAGGTGGATTTATGTAATTCAAAGCCATCTGCTTGGTCTGCACTACCACTTGCTTTTGCAGTTTGGCTGTCATTTTAGAACTTTCAAAAAACTTTCGGCAGGATTCTCCGCTCCCCGTCCCCGAAATCGCCTTTGACGACTGGGCGGAGAATCCATTTTGACGCCCATATCGGGAGCGGTGCCGGTTTTTGAATTCTCCGCCCCCCCAAAAAGCAGTAACCTCTAGGTATACTCAGCGCCGATTATCCACGGCTGCGGACGCAGTCCGGGGTCGCCACAGTCGGGGGAGGGCCGATCCGCAGGCAGGGGGGCTTCATTCAGCGCTGGGGGCACTGTGGGTGGATGGTCCAGGGCGCGCAAGCGGCCGAAGGTGTGCCCTCCTTTAGAGGTCCAGGTCCGTGGGCTGAGTCTGCCATGGCCGCTGCAGGCCGCCACCATGTGGATGCGCGGCCTTGGAACTGGAAATGCTCAGGGCCGTATCGGCAACGGGAGCTGTGAGCTCTACGCTGCCTGGCTGCTAGGCCCCAGCAAGACGGGGAATCAGTGGCCGTTTTACGCCAGTAAAATCCAGCCCTTTATTTTTAAACATTTCAGCTGCTTCTCAGCCTTTTCTTTCCTTTGTGCCAAATTCTTTGGCTCAAGCACTCCATTGCGCTGACATTGTCTGCCACCATCTTAAGAGTTTGCGTGTGTATTATCTCCCTTGCCTTGGGGTTTCCTTGCTTTTATGGTGCATTTTTGGGGTTAATCTATGCCTGTTTAAGGTCTAAGCTCTTCATAACTAGAGTTTAAAATACTTTTCAAAGGCATTTAATAGCTCACCAAATGTGGTTGAGATTTCATCTCTACCTTGTCTTATGATTGGCCATTTCATTAAATTAGTACAGGAGTGTATTTACTTGCCCTTTATTTGATTTCCTACTTTGACTTGATATACTCTGACAATTAAAAAACATTTCTTCTCTGTGTGCCCAATTTGCATCTGGTTTGACCCTTGCCCTCAGTACAAGCATACACCTCACGGGCCAATCTGCAATTTATCTCCTTATTCATGCTTTAAGTTTCTGGGGCCCTTCTCCAGCTTCTTTGAGGCTATGGGTTTGCTCCTTCACTGCCCTATGTTGTAAGTCTATTCGCGTCTAAGAGGTACGGAGACGTGTGTGGTTGAACATAGATTGTTTATTGTTAACAAAGAACTATATACATATCTCTCAGGTACAGCTCTAACTAGGTACGATCATCATTCTGGCTACTCTCAAATGTTCCCTGCACACTGTCTACCATCATTTGTCTCTCTATGTTATACTGTGGGTGGTACTGTTTTCCAGTCCCAAATTAACTCTTACTCTGCCAAACACTTAAGCTATTGCCCACACTAGTGTGCAGCTCAGCAGGCTGGTGAATGGTCAATATGGGGAGTGATGCCCCCTCTGCAGGTCCCCTGTGCCTATTGGAGACCTCGATCCCTATTAAGGTCTTTCCATCCCTGTGTTTCCCCTCCCCAACTTCCTGTCTCGCAACATCCCACCTGGCCATGGTGTAACCCTAGACTTATCGAACAATCAATACATCATTGCTGTACATCTTCTTTGGGACTGGCTGTAGTCCCAGCAGTGGCCACTGATCCTAGGGGAACCGTCAAACACTTCATTGGCCTGCAGCTCTGGGGTGGAAGTCCCACTGGCTAAGCGGAGTTGAGCATGCCCCTCCCCCCCACCCTTAGCTTTTATGACAGGGTGTGGAATCTTGCTCTCCTGCCCCTACACCCTGTTAATTTGAGCCCACTTGTTTTCCCCCTTCACAAATGCTGTCCGACCTGCTGAAAAGTTCCTGCATCTGTCTTTATTTCAGATTTTCAGCATCTGCAGTGTTTATTTATTGAATTTCAAGACTCAATGCCAGAGGATTAATGAGGAGTCCATATATTATCAATTTTCAGAAAGGGCGGTGCAGCTAATCTGGGAAAATACAAGGTCAGTTATCTTGCGGTAAGGAACCCTTCAGATTAGTTTTAAATTAAGGACTAAACTTTAGTAAAGCTCGGGTAGTCCGAAGTGAGTAAAAGTAAACAACATGTATTTTGCAACAGTGGTATACATGAGCACTGGTAGAACCTCACCGGGTACTTGGTGACGTTTTACCTGGTAGTCGGTTCCACACTGGCCGACATTCTATACAAATATGGGTAAGCTACCCCAGCCCTAGCGGGGAGCTCGTACTCCCCAAGGAACACGGGGAAGACAATCAGCCACACACCGTATATCCCGTGCAGATTATTACATTCTTCGATAGAGAAAAAATGGTTAGAAGTGACCAGCAAAGATTTGTGAAGGACAGATTGCACAGGACAAATTTGTTTTAAAAGTTAGAGTACCCAATTATTTTCTCCCCCAATTAAGGGGCAATTTAGCGTGGCCAATCCACCTACCCTGCACATCTTTGGGTTGTGGGGTGAGACCCGCGCAGACATGGGGAGAATGTGAATATTCCACGCGGACAGTGACCCGGGGCCAGGATCGAACCTGGGACCTCAGCGCCATGAAGCAGCACCAGGGAATGCACCACCGTGTAAGTGGCGACATGGATCAGGTGCAGTGTTCGTGGGCTTCAAGAGGTCTTTTATGAGGGATACTTGAGGATGTAAGGATTGTGATTAAGGAGGAAGGCAGCAAACTGGATTAATAATTGGTTAAAAGGGAGGAAGCAGACAGCAAGTGTTGAGGCACATTTTACAGAGTGAATGAAAATGGTGGTGGTGTCCCACAGGATTCAGGTCTGGGGCCATTTCCGTACACTGTGTAAATAAACATTGAACTGGAACGACTGTGTGGAAATTTCTAGTAAATGCTGAAATAGGAGGTTGAGTTAACTCTTCAGGACATCAAAGGAAGTTGCAAATGGATATTGGCAAATGCCAAATGGAATTTAATATCACTAAATCTGAGATGCTGCAGTTCTATAAATAAAACCTTGCAATTATAATCTGAATGGAAGTAGGTTTAGTCCTGTGCAGGAACAGAAGGAGTTGATGGTACAGGTTCACTGGAATTGGAAGGCAGCAACTTTGGTTAAGGTTGTAATAATAGCTAATGAAATTCTAGGCTTCATCACTGAACTGTAGAACGTAGAAGACTCAAAGTAATGTGGATAGAACCTTAAAAAAACATTGGTTAGAATATAATGTGTGAAGGATTGGGTGTCACACATGGATTTTAGAGAGAACTTTGCAGAGCTGCTGGTATGAAGAAATGCAGACACAAGGGACGGCATTCTCCGACCCCCCCAACGGGTGGAGAATCCCCGGGGGGGGGGGGGGCGGCGTGAATCCCACCCTGCTGCTCAGACACCGGCTGCCGTATTTTCTGGCACCGTTTTACGGGCGGGGGGCAGGAATCACGCCGCGCCGGTTGGGGACCGTTGGCAGCGTCCCCCACCCCTGGCAATTCTTCGGGCCCCAATCGGTTTATGGTCAGTCCCGTTGAATTGATCACAGTCCCACATGGTGGGACCTGGCTGGTAGGCCGGCTTGTGCGGTCCTCGGGGGGGACGCGGGGGGATCTGGCCCCGGGTGGGGGGGGGGGGGGGGCTCAGGGTGGCCTGTGCCGTGGGGGCCCACCAATCTGTGCTGTGAGGCACTCCTTCCTTCCGCGCTGGCTCCTGCAGGGCTCCGCCATGGCCTGCGTGGAGAAGACACCCTCCCTGCACATGCGCTAGAATACGCCAGCCGGTCTGCGCATGCGCGGAACCACGCCCGCAGTTCTGCGCATGCGCTAACCTGCGCCGGCTCTCCGGCACTGGTTGGCGTGGTGCCAACCCGCCGGCACCGGCCCAGCCCCCGGAATTGCGGAGGATTCCGCAACTTCCGATTGGCCCGACGCCGGAGTGATTTGCGCCACTTTTTACGCCGGCAGCGGGCCATCGCAGGGATTCGGGAGGATCCCGCCCAAGGACTTGGAGTTATTTTTATTAAACTAAGGCAGATTATGGTGCCAGATGGTAGAATAGTTTCCAAGTTATTAAAGGGTGGCAGACAGTCACGAATTAGGGTTCATCGAGACCTGAGTGCACAAAGGGTGTTTTTCAAAATTAAATTTCACTTGTTAATATTTCACATTACATTGGGTTTGCTTTATTCAAGTGCGCATCATCTAAAATTGAATGCTGACATAGTAGTTCCTGCCCAACCAATAATTCAGCAGGTAGGTTTTATGATATAATAACTGTCCATCGAAGCCTCTCATGATTTCTATTCCAAGATTGAGACAAGCTTAGTCAGGGAGCTAAAAGCATTGGCTCGCCTCATGGGTCAGCATGCACTGATGCTTACAGGGGTCTCGGGAACATTTCCTTTATTGTGGAAGAAACAATGTTGTGTTGTTTGTGTTAACTCTCATTGAATATTCATGTTAGCATCTAGTACAGCACTCACCACTCTGTGGCATATGACTGAACTTGCAACTTCTGCTGGCCCTCCCTCTAGGCATTGTTAAGGACATTGCAACCACCCGAGGTGAGATTGCTCAATTCGGGCAATGTTGCAGGTGCGCTCAAAACCCTGTGAGGACTCTTTCCAGCCAACAGCTCGAAATGCAAACACATTTGGACGGTCCTGACAATTATCATTCGGCTACTCATTTTTAAACTTTAACTGATTGTCCACCACGCCCGGCGACACCGGACCATTCCAATTTTGCTTCAAAGCTCCCTTTTTTCCATATACTGCTGCCAGTCCTGAACCTACATGGAGAAGTTAATTTTCCTGCTCCCCCTCCTTTGTGTGGATTAGAATAAGGACAATCGCTGACCTTCCACGTATTAGATGCACACCATCTTTAAACAATTATGAACGGGTGCCATGATAGTCTCAAGCCACACTGACTGTGTCCTGAATATTCACTCGCATAAAAATCTTAAGAGGTTTCCTGGCAATGAATATTCATGGCTGCAAATATATTACAAGTAGGAACATGCCACAGGCCAATACAATGCTGGACACTCTGCAAGCATGGTTGACTTGACCTTTGCATCGTGCTCGCCATGTTTCCATGTGGGTCTGCAAATCACCACCCCTCAACCCATCAAGTGCAAGAATCTTGGAATAGAAATCATGGGAGGCTTCGATGGACAGCTATGATATCGTAAAACTTACCTGCTGAATTATTGGTTGGGCAGGAACTACTATGTCAGCATTCAATTTTAGATTGGATACATCAAAGTCAAAATGATGAATTTCTATAAACACCTTCCGAACTTCAAGATCCTTCGATGTGATTTATGGTCAATAGGGATGAAGGAAAATATATTGAAGGGATCTGGGAATAGAACGAGTGAATGTAATTGGGTCTGTTTGCTGGTGTGGAAAGGATGCAGCAACATGGGCTTGTTGGACCAAACGGACTGTTTCCATCTTACCACTTTGATGTATAACGACATACCACAGCAAGTAAAGCTGCCTTTGACCAATTATACTGATAGGTAAGGAAACGTGAGAGACCTGGATCAAATAGCCTTTCAGCTCTGTGAACCGGGTTTCCTGAAGCACGAGAGACCGAGACGGTAGTCTATATTACGAGGATTTATCACATCAGTAATTGCTTTGTTACATGATACGTGCATCCTTTGAGCCTATTTATTGTGATTGGAGGGCCTTGCTTTCCTCTCAATGATCAGGGAGGAACTTTTAATTTGAGTTCCAAAATGGACTTTCTTGGGAATGGTCTAAGTCCCTGACTGCTGCATAAAATGATTTCCGAAGTAGAACATAAACTTGGAATGGCAATTAGGCCATAGGCCATACAGTGCAGAAGGAGACCATTTGGCCCATCAAGTCTGCACCGGCTCTTGGAAAGAGCACCCTACTCAAGCCCGCACCTCCACCCTATCCCCATAACCCAGTAACCTTTCCCAATACTAAGGGCAATTTTGGACACTCAGGGTAATTTTAACATGGCCAATCCACCTAACCTGCACATCTTTGGACTGTGGGAGGAAACTGGAGCACCCGGAGGAAACCCACGCACACACAGGGAGAACGTGCAGACTCCGCACAGACAGTGACCCAAGCCAGGAATCGAACCTGGGACCTTGGAGCTGTGAAGCAAGTGTGCTAACCACTATGCTACCGTGCTGCCCAGCTGGGCTGGCACTGATCACAGATGCACAATTGATCTTCTTTGAACAGAAAAGGGAAAACATTGACAAAGCTGTGTTACACAGTGCATTGCGACCAAATCGACGTTTTTGAGATGCATTCGCTCACTTTTAGTTCCCACCTCTGTGAGGTTCGTCCTCGCTTATTTAACTGCACTTGCTAGCGAAGCAAAAGATCAGAAAGGCAAAACAAAACTCGGAATATGTCTTCCCTTCTGGCGGATGGAACGTGAACAAGCCCTTTAAAGGGTTAATGTTCAGAATCTAGATTGAATTCACCCCCTTGGCGTCTGATGAACAAGTAATTGTCACTACCCCCGCTCTGGGTATTGGTGAAGTTGGAGGATCAACCCAATTGGAAGTGCTATTGTGGAGAGATTAGAACAATATGAAATCAAGTGGCAGAGATTCCTTTCATGGCTGCTTAGGTCTGCTGTGTGCACTGGTGTAGCGAGTAATTTAAGGTTCGGACAGATCTAAGGAAGACAAAGCCAGGATAGCTGAGTATCGCTGCCAAATTAAACTCAGAAATGCACCTGCAGCTGAACGGTGCATGTGACAGATTCCTCAGAAAGAAAGCCCAAATGCTGGGTGACATTGAAACAATACTGGCTTATAATTACATGTAAGAGCTTTTCCATGATAATGATTCATTATTCTACACAGAGCTGCTGGGACATCAACCGTCAACCTTTAACGTGTCTGAAATGGAAATTGCGGCACATTCTGAATGAGCGTGCCAGGATAATGGAGTGAAAGAAAACAATAACATGGGAAGTTTTCGCTTAGCATTGGTGGTCTTTGTCTGAGGTAACTTGTAGATAATGGTAGATAAGTTGCAGTTACGTACTAAATAAAAAATACTGGGGCCTTACAATTTTATTACATTTAACTTCATAAAATTCTTTTAGAAACAATTTCATTAACAGAAGGGAGCTCATTTTGACTATGGGTGATCGTATAGAAGGGATAATATTGGGTTGGATTTTACAGCCCATCTGGGCATGTATGAGGAGTGGGAGAGTCACATAAAATGGACGGTATCTTGCCGATTGAGGCCCTGAATTGACCAGTTAAGGGCTCAATTGTGTCTGAGCCACCATACAGTCGGGGATAGGACGTGATGAAAATAGACCGTCGCCAGCTCTGGTGAACAGACGGAAAGAATGGGGTTCTAGTTTCGGGGGTGCGTTATGTGTACCATGTGAAACCCTCCCAGATATTTTACAGCCCCAATTTCTGACCCCCCACCTCCCTTGGCCTCAGCATCACCAACCACCCATGCTTCACCCCAAGATCCCCCCCCAAAAGCCCCCACTAACTTGAATCGAGCATCCATTGTGTCATCTTTCTGGGGCCTAAGTGTAGTCCCAACAGTGCTCGCTCCTGAGGCCCTGGCAATGCTGGGACGGCTCAGCATATTGGCCAGTCTGAGGGTGTTGAATCCCAGCTTATCTCATTTATAATAATCTTTATTAGTGTTGATGTGTTGGGGATGCTGGGTCTATGTGGACTGCGTTTGATGCAGTGTAGAGAGAGACAGGCTTCCAACACTTGATGAGATGCAACACAATTTAATTGAACAACTAACTAGAATACATGCTTAACTGTGGGTTGACACTAAGCTGACTTGACTGGAGACCTGAGGTTAACCTGACCAGACTAACTGACTACCATATGGTGTTTGCACTGGCTGCTGCTCACGAGCTCTGACTGTCTCAGAGGCTGGATCCCGAGAGAGTGGGAAAACTGGTGCCCTCTGGCTTTATAGTAGTCATGTCCTGTCTGGTGATTGGCTGCTGTGTTCTGTGTGCTCACTGGTCATCCTGTGTGTCAATCACTGTCTGTCTGCACTCCATCATATACCTGGATGTATATTATGACAAGTGTCAAAAGTAGGCTTACATTACACTGCAATGACGTTAATGTGTGTCCAAAAAGTTTAGGTGGGGTTACTGGGTTACGGGGATAGGGTGGAGGTGCGGGGCTTGGGTGGGGTGTTCTTTCCAAGGGCCGGTGAAGATTCGATGAGCCAAATGGCTTCCTTCTGCACTGTAAACTCTATGTTCTAAAATCCCCTACCCTGGTGCCTGTTCGGGTACACGGAGGGAGAATTCAGAATGTCCAATTTACCTAACAAATACATCTTCCGGGACTTGTGGGAGGAAATCGGAGCATGTGGAGGAAACCCACACAGACACGGGGAGAATGTGCAGACTCCGTACAGTCACCCAAGCCGGGAATCGAACCCGGGTCCCTGGTGCTGTCAAGCAGCATTGCTAACCACTGTGCTACTGTGCCGCCCAAGTTCGTTGACTCAAAACCGACATTTCTATCGATGGGGGCAGAACATCCCCCCCCCCGACCCTGTAAAATGCAGACCATAAATTAGCTGCATATTCATTTAGAATGCGGAATGATTCAGCAGGAGGTCATTTGGCCCATTGTAGGTGTGTGTGTGTGTGTGTGTATGTGTGCCCCCCCCCCCCCCTCCCATGCCCTTGCCCTTCAAATTGTTCCTGTCACGGACACTACCTGGCCATCCTGAAGCACGGAGAACCGGCAGGGGCTGGGGGGGGGGTTAGAAAGAGATGGGAAAAACATGATTCTGGCATTCCCAGTCCCATTTCCATTTTGTGTTATTTTCAAGGGCATGGCATAAGAGTGTGGATTGTGATCCGACACACAGAAATCCCCTCCCTGCAGGCTTCATTTCAGGATTGTGGGCTTCTGAAATCTTGCAATTTTCATGGAGTCTGGCTGGCTTCAGAAGGCCTCTAAAGGCAACATGATTCATGTCGCATCAGGAGAGCCATGCACCAATTGGGGAGGTCTGTTTTGGAGCCCTTTTACAGGTTAGTTTAAAAGTTGTTGACAAGTTAAGTTGTGTTATAATTGGATGTTGCATGATGTGAAGTCTGCAGTGATTGTTGATCTTACCTTTGAAGAATAAACTTCAAAATTGATGAGTGTTGTGAAAGTGTTCAGATTTATTAGAATACTTTATGCAGTGGTAAAGTGCTCTTCTGCATTGAACAGTGTTGAAATTCAGATTTCAATGTGATGATTGACCACTGTTCTTTGATCATTTCTTTAATTGAGAGCTCAGCCATCTGCTTTGAAGCACTGGAGAAGATGGCCATCAATTCCACTGCCACAAATGTTTTTTTTCCACAATGTATTCAGCTCTGGAGGCTTCATTTACATAGTTGTGCAGTAGAATATCATTATGAGTGTTTGGTTGAGCTCCTAACCCCTCTAATGGATTCAATTAAGCATGGTTTGTTCATCTGGCTGGCAAGGGGACTGTGAGTTAGCATTGGGCTGAAGGTTTTAAAAGATATCTGGAGGCCCCCGGGAACCTCTCCTCACCCCTCTCTACTTTGCAAGGCTCCCCAGCATTTCCAACCTGGTACACAGGGACCCTGGTACTGCCAGCCTGGCATGCTCCTGGAACCCAAGGTGACACTGCTGACCTGTCCGTGTGGCACTGCCAGGGTGCCTAGGTTGCAGCGCCAAGGTGCCCGGTGCCAGGGAAATGCCAGGGTGCCACTCGTCACTGTCCCGGACTACCCGAGAGTCTCCAATGGCCTGGGAGACCCTCCCATGTGCCATTACGACTGGTCCACACTGGTACTAAATGGCACCCTGGCTAGGTCTCACGACTGGTGAGTCCAGGGTGCTGGGTGATTCTGGCATCCAGGTATTTAGAAGAACTGCGAGTGGCTTGCATGCAGATCCGCTTTGGGCACAATGGGCGTCGCCAAATCACAACCAATAACTTTAACAGTGTGATCAGAATCTATACATGGTAACATTATCATAACTCAAGTACTGTGTTTCTTTTTCTTCTGATTTCCAGTTTTCAACTCAGAAAAGAGTGTTTCATTTAAATATACAGTGCAATTGTTCTTTTTGTCACTTGTCGACATAGTTCCATTCTTAAGCCCACTTTCCAAATTCACATCTGGTAAATTTGCATTTTGATTTAACACAGTCAAAATGTCATTTGTGTGCATTAACATTTCTTTTCATCTCTTGTCAAAATCCCTTTTAGCTGTTTCAAGAATGATGTTCAGCTGCCTCTTACGTTCACTCAAAATAGTATCATACTCTTGCTTTGTTTGTACTTTGAACGTTTTGTGATCTTGTTGTTTCTCTCAGCCCCATTTCAAATGAGTTCTTTTCAATTCACTTTGAGCCGTGTCAATCACTTCCTCCCTCTGAACTTGCATTCTTCGTTCTAACCGTTCAATTTTTTTGTACAATTTCTAAACTATCTCCGTCCAGTTATCAGTAGAGTTGGAATGGTCTTTGGAAAACTGCTCTCTTGACTTTATTCCAACTCTGACACCTTGCGCAGTATCACTGCCAAGCCATTTTAAATCAGTGACTCTGGTCATTGACTCAGAAAAATCACTTTGCAATTTTAGCGTTTCTGGTTGATAATTCGCACTTTCCAATTTTGCAAATACGGCTGTTGTTTTCTTACTGTAGATTGTCGACTTTAATACATCAGTGATATTACTTGGATCAGTGCTTTGCTCAACTGTATCAGTATTCATAGAATCTCATAGAATTTACAGTGCAAAAGGAGGCCATTTGGCCCATTGAGTCTGCACCGGCTCTGAGAAAGAGCACCCTAATTAAACCCACACCTCCACCCTGTCCCCAAAACCCTGCAACCCCATCTAATCTAAGTGCAATTTATCATGGCCAATCCACCTAACCTGCAAATCTTTGGACTGTGGGAGGAAACCGGAGCATCCGGAGGAAACCCACGCAGACAGGGGGAGAATGTCCAGACTCCGCACTGACAGTGACCCAAGCAGGAATCGAACCAGGGACCCTGGCGCTGTGAAGCCATAGTGCTAACCACTATGCTACCGCGCTTTACCATGAATAAAAGCTCAACACTGAGCTATTATTCACAGGAACAAGTTTCGAAATGCAACACTTCATCTTCTTCTTTTCACCCATTTTGCTTTGAAGTTCCAAAATCTCATTGTTCTTTTCACAATGACGTTCTAACAGTTTGCTAGTTTTTTTAAACATTTCTTTCTGCATTCTTCCAATTATTCTGACTTACCAGAACCTCCTTTTTTTGTTCAAGGCACTTTGCACAATATTTTCTAAATACGTCTGACACTTGAAGTTCACTAAATATTAACTGAAGATCAGCCTTTGTCAGGTTTGCTTTTTCAAGTTTATCCTTCAGACAGTTCAAACCCTCACTTCAATGTCCCACTTTCCCTGATTGATTCTCAATTGTTCTCATCAGTTCCCTTTTTTTCTTTCGCAAATTCCTTTCCTACCGTGAAAGTTGATTTTCTGCCTTAATCAGGTTTTCCTTCAATTGCTTGTTGTCCGCATTAAAAGTCCCATTTGTTCTCCACAGTGGCTTGTTAAGATCACTATGATCACCTACCTATTGCAATACAGTTGTCATCGCATTACTGTCTTCACAAGCCAAATCATTACCTTGGATCAAATCAATTCTTCCACAAGATAACTTAGGAAGAATTCTTACAATTCTCTTCACAATATTGCTACTGAAGTTAACTTTACACAAGGAAACATGTTAATCCCTTCCATTAATATCCCATATTAATACTTCTTTCACAAGACTTCCTGGAATATAAGTTATTCATCTATGATTGGTCTGCTCCTGTAACTCTTAAAAATGTAATTCATTTACTTATTTTCTAAGACGAATAAGGGAATACTTCTCCCTTTGAAATAAAACATTCGGAACATCCGTTAGCCTGACCTCCTTCATTAATATTCAAATCATTCTCTGAACTATCCCCTTTTCTCATTGGTTATAAAAGAGCATGTTTCACCTGCACCACTTCCACAATTTAACAGCCATTTGCTTTTCAGATGCTTCCGTTCCTACAACTGGCCTTCCATTTAATTTCCAACAATCTTCTCTAACATGTCCAACTTTATTGCAATGGAAGCACTTCGGCCACCCTCAGCACCCATTCGATCTGAGGTCAAATTTTCTGACCATTCCCAACTGTTGTATCTCTTTCTTTACTATTTCTTTTCTTTTCTCTTCCCACTTTCTATCTCCTCATGTTTAAAAGGATGACGGAAAAAATATTTTGTTCTACTGACCATTTAACAATCATCAGTGAATTCTGCAGCCTGCCTCGTAGTTTGAACCCTTTGTTCCTCAACATTCATCTTAATAACCAAAGAATTTGAATCATTAAATTCTTCTCAAAGAACCACGGCTGCGATTCTCCGCTCCCCACGCCGGGTGGGAGAATTGCGGGAGGGCCAGCCGAATCACGACGCGCTGCCCTGGCACCCCCCGTGATTCTCCCACCCCCCCAAAAAAATGGCGTGTCGCATTTTTCGACACGCCGCTCGGAGAATCGCCGCTCACCGTTTTTCACGGCGACCGCCGATTCTCCGGCCCGCATGGGCCGAGCGGCCTGACGAACCCGACCGGTTCACGTCGGCGGCAACCACACCTGGTCGCTGCCATCGTGAACAGCGCACGACAGGTAAGTGTGGAGCCTGTGGGGGGCGGAGGGAGGATTGAGCACCGCGGGCGTGCTCATGAGGTGACTGGCCCGCGATCGGTGCCCACCGATTGTCGGGCCGGCATCTCTAAGAAACACACTCTTTTCTCTCTGCCGCCCTGCAAGATCAAGCCGCCATGTCTTGCGGAGGCAGCGGAGGGGAAGACAGCAACCGCGCATGCGCGGTTTGGAGCCGGCCAGCCTGCGCATGCACAGCTGACGTCACCTCGGCGCCGCCGGCCGCGTCATTCCCGGCGCGCCGCTTTCACGCAAGCAGCATCGGGTAACTTACGGTCCATATTTCAAAATGTCCCAACAAATAATTACTACTCAGCACCCAATAACGTTTTCTCCATGTTCTGAAATCCTGCAGGAATTCACACTTTTGCTGCAATCCTGGTTGGTGTTAGAATTGGATGGGACAATCTCAGAATGGATTCCTGGCTCGAAGCCTTAACTTTTTTGTTGTAAAACATGGAGGATCCGAGTTATAGGACCACCAATTAGTTTTAACAAGAAAAAAATATTCACTAAATATGAAAAAATTGGATTATTATATAATATTCTTAACGTTTACAGACAGGTGTACATTTTATGGCACAATGATTTGATTAACACACTAAGTCCCTTTTAAGCACATAGGGTGACTGTGGTCATACACGCTCCTGTCTGGACCCAAGTGAAAGTCTGTGTACTTCTCCTCAAAATACCAGGCGCCACCTTGTCTCACTGAACTTTGGCTTCCACATGAGTGATTTCAAATCCTGCTTTCAAAATTCACACTTTCAAATCTTCTTTTAAATTATGCTTTCCCTCCGCTGCTGCCATCAAGGTTTTGCCTTCAGGTTTTGCACCTCTCCCTTTAGGTTTCCTTTGTCAGAGAGGCTTTTGCACAAATTCCAAGGTCGAATCGCCAATTTCCAAAATTATTTCAAGTAACAGGCTAAATTCTCCATTCTATAGACTCCGACTGGAGTAGAATCGGTCCTTAGACATAGACATAGACACAGCACAGAACAGGCCCTTCGGCCCTCGATGCTGTGCTGAGCAATGATCACCCTACTCAAGCCAACGTATCCACCCTATACCAGTAAACCCCCCCCCCCCCCCAACCCATTAACCTTATTTTTTTTAGGACACTAAGGGCAATTTAGCATGGCCAATCCACCTAACCCGCACATCTTTGGACTGTGGGAGGAAACCGGAGCACCCGGAGGAAACCCACGCACACATGGGGAGGACGTGCAGACTCAGCACAGACAGTGACCCAGCCGGGAACTGAACCTGGGACCCTGGAGCTGTGAAGCATTTATGCTAACCACCATGCTACCGTGCTGCCCACCTTGTCCTCTCTGGAGTAATAAAACTGTCAATCACTGGCTAATGTAGTGTATTTCTGTGTGATCTGCATTTCAAAGACTGTCAAGGGATTTCAAGCCCTTTGAAGTGCACTGCTGCTTTGAACACTTTTTTTGTCTGAGGCAGCATGCTTTGGGGATGGGTAAGTCAAAATGCAATGATGGGTCACTGACAGAGGGAGGAGGTGGGCTTGGGCTCTGATAGAGGGGGTTCTGATGGTATTTACTCAGACAGGACCTTCCCCCATAGACTGTGTCTTCCCCGCCCTGCTGCAAATTTGGGTCCTGAAGCGTGCAGTTAGTGCCCACGAAAGAGTCTCAGCTTTTTGTTGTTGGTATTAACCCTGTGGCAGACGAGGGTACAGCAGTTTATCATGCAGAGAGCATTGTCAGCAAAACTACACGGCTGTGTCACTGACACCTAGGGAGACCCTCGTGATCAGACATTCAGTCGAGGGACCTGACATTGGAAAGATGGGGGCGCCACGGTGAGCCAATCCTTTTCTCTTGCTGCTGACACCCCTCCCCCTCCACGGCAACCCCCACTCTGCGAATCCTCTACCACCATCACTTACTTATGCGCCTGGGCCCATCCATGACCCTCGTTCTCAGGTGGGTGTCACACTGTGAATAGCCAACACCTCCCAGGTGGAGCTGATGTTCAACAAAGATACCAGTGTCTTACTGGTAGGCATCTCTTGGCAGGTGGGACTTCTCCTCCCAGAGTCCTTGATTGAGGGGAAGGCATGCCTCTGGCTTGTCACGTATCTGAGCGGCACTTGATGTGTCCAGCTTTTCCCGAAAGAGGTGACCTGGGGGCTCAAGCCAGTTTTCCAGCCAGCGTACAAGAGCCCCTTCGCCTCCAGTAAATCCACTCCTCTGTCCACCTTAACACATCCTTTCAACATTCTGAACTACTCGATCTCTAACCCTCCATTTTCTATCCTGGAACCTCCCCTACCTACTTTGCCAACGTACATTAACCATACAGATAACGGACAAGCCTCAGGAGACCCAGTGGAGGGAGCAAGTGCCTGTAAAGCTACCTTCTAGCAAGGCAAGTCTGCATAGTGGGAAAGGCAAAGTAATCCTGGTGGGATGAATTAACAGCTGAGAGAAACTGTCAAAGGCCCTGCAATGCCCTTTCCGCCATCTCCTTAATGAATTATGATGCACATCTTATAATGCGGCTCATAACGGATGAGTCAGTGATCAAATGTATTAATGATGCCTGTGGTAGTGGCAGCATAATCAGTTAGCTAATTAGTCAAATGAGTGCTCTAAATAATGAACTCCACAAAGTTTCTTTTCATTTCGGGGCAGCATGGATGCTGAACTTTCTAATGCAAGCTGGTAATGTGACAAACTGGATTAATTAGGATGTCTGGCAGTCTGTTCATTATCGCTAAGTTTCAAGGTTTCGTTCAGTTTCGGGTATCGGTGGGGGAGGTGGCAAATGCAAACAAACGCAGCCTTTAGAAATAGCTTTGCACTTTTTTCTTAAGGTTAAATTGATAGTAACTACAGATGTTTATTGGTAGAATACCACCATGTGAAATAAGAACTTCACAAATGAGAGTCCATCCAGCATTTTATTTACTCATGATCTGACCAAATCCCTTTGGGCGCAAGCTTGACAAATGAAAGAGCTCCTTTTTACACTGGATCAGAGCACCAGGAAGGTCAAAATGTACAACACGAGGGGCTGCTGAATTCCAAACAGGATGCCAGCTGCTTTTTTTTCAATTTGTATGTCCCTGTCAGCTTGTCACCAATGATAAATAGAGCCATGTGTCCCGCAGTTCAATTAAAAATGGTTGGGAAAAGGTGGACAATTAAGTCATCATTAGTTCCAAAGGTATGAGACTGGGATGGGCTTGACTGATCTGCGAGATTCATGGCTGTCAAAAAGTGAGTGATCGAACCTTGACAAACGTCTGGACTGGTGTAGTAATCCACGGGAGGCAGGAGTTCCGTCACCACACCGATATTTATTTACAATAACGATAATACAGGAGCAGCTACAAACAGTGCTGCTAGCGGTTCAGTCAACTTAAGACTGGCTCACAAAGCCTACACAGGTGATTATATGGGCCCCCTCAATCAGCTATCATTGAGGGAGCTCATACTCCAATTGGCCAACCAATAAAGCCAATTGGAGTTCATTACAACTGGCAAAGCAAAGCTCCGACAACAAGTATAATGTTCGCAGTATGACATTTCCAAAGACATTCGAAAGGCAGCGTAAATATGTGAAAGTCCTGGATTATCGCAGTAAATTTTCCAGGGTGTATTTTGATTGAAGAGGGCCACTTTAGTTATAGGCAGCACTTGACATTTGGTGTCTGTTTTCAAATGTCGCTGTTTTTAGCCTCCGGGTGATTAGGCATTTGGAAACAGTGCAGCCTCAAAATGAAAGGAGTTACATCACCATCCTTCTCACCTACCACAGGAAGAAATTATATTCCTAAATGGACTTTCTGGAGCTAGAATGGAGTCAGTTGGGTTTGTTTGGACCAATCTTGAGTCGGTCCAACTTGAGCAACACTGGATGAAACGGTTTGATTGGAAAATGCATGAAGGGCTCAAGTGTCTGGGGGCATTCCAATTGCGTTGCCTCCTTCCCTCCCTCCCATCTCTGCACCCGCCACAGAGGTTAGCACTGTCACTTCGCAGATCGAAGGTACCAGGTTCAATTCCCGGATTGGGTCGCTGTCTGTGTGGAGTCTGCACTCCCCCCCTGCCCCCGTGTCTACGTGGGTTTCCTCCCGGAGCTCCAGTTCCTCCGACAGTCCAAAGGTGTGCAGGTTACTGGGTTACGGGGATAGGGTGGGAGAGTGAGCTTAGGGAGGATGCCCTTTCCAAGGGCCAGTAAAGACTCGATGGGCTGAATGGCCTCCTCCTACACTGTAAATTCTATGATTCACGTAAGGGCCTTGCTACCAGACCATCCTCATGGGTCCTATGCTACAGGCTCCTGTTTTCCTTGTGCCCGACCCAAGGGATGTCCAAGGATGTACATGTCAAATGGATTGGCCATGCTAAATTGCCACTTATCGTCCAAAGATGCGCAGGTTAGGTGCCTTTGCGGGAATAGGGCGAGGGAGTGGGCCTCGGTAGGGTGCTCTTTCAGAGTGTCTGTGTGGATTCGGTGGGCTGAACGACCTACTTCTGCACTGTTGGGATTCTAATTCTATGTTTGTGGTGCAGGAGGGGGAATAGGGTGGGTGGGAATCTCAAAAAGAAAATTGGAAGCAGAATTTTTCACCACAGAAGGGAACGACTGAAACCAGTGCAGTGTTGCTGTAAGAGCTCCCCACTTATTCCCATTCTGACAAAGCGTACTGACCTGAAATATCAACACATCTTTGGTTGATTGCTGACGCTGCTGTGTACTTCCACTGCTTTCTCATTTCATAGAACATAGAACAGTACAGCACAGAACAGGCCCTTCGACCCTCGATGTTGTGCCGAACAATGATCACCCTACTTAAACCCACGTAACCCGTATACCCATATCCCAACAATCCCCCCCATTAACCTTACACTACGGGCAATTTAGCATGGCCAATCCACCTAACCCGCACATCTTTGGACTGTGGGAGGAAACCGGAGCACCCGGAGGAAACCCACGCACACACGGGGAGGACGTGCAGACTCCACACAGACAGTGACCCAGCCGGGAATTGAACCTGGGACCCTGGAGCTGTGAAGCATTGATGCTAACCACCATGCTACCGTGAGGCCCCAATTTCATTCTACATTTTAATCCTTGGTGATTTTTCCTCCCCTCCCTTTTCCACTTTTTGCACTGTAGCTCTGTAGCTTGGCCAAAAGTGAATTCTACTTGTATCTGAACAGTGTGACTCTTCCAATTGGATTCTGATTTTGATGATTTTTGTTTAGAGAAAGCATCGCTTAAGCTCTGCATTAAACTGGCGCCAATTGGCAGTGTGGTCCTTGTGGTTTTTTAACATGGAAACGTTGTTTGGTTGATCACCAGTGAGAAGTCAACATCTGGGGCGAAATTCTCCGACCCCACGCGGGGTCGGAGAATAGGCGGGAAGCGGCGTTATTTCCGCTCCCGCAGGTTTTTCAATTCTCCCGCCGGTAAAAAACCGGCGTTGTGCAAAACCCGCCGGCAGCCTGTGAAAACAGCTGGCGCCGGCGGGATTTCATTTTTTTTGCACTGACCTTAAATCTCCGGCCCGGATGGGCCGAAGTCCCGCCGACGTGGCCACGGGTCACGTCGGCGAAAATCACAGTTGATTTAAAACGGCGTCAACCATTGATGATGGTTGACGCCGTTCAGTGTCGGGGGTGGGTTGCGGCAAATCGGGGGGGTGGGGGGGGGGTCCGGCATCGGGGGGGTGTGTTGCGGCATCGGGGGTGGTGGGTTGTGGCATCGTGGGGAGTGGGTTGCTGGCAAATCCGGGGGGCTGGGTTGCGGCATGGGGGGTCATCGGGGGGGTGGGTTGCCGGCATCGGGGGGCATCGGGGGAGTGGGGTTGCGGCATCGGGGGAGTGGGTTGCGGCATCGGGGAGTGGGTTTGCGGCATCGGGGGGGGTGGGTTCCGGACATCAGGGGGGGGGGTGGGTTGCGGCATCGGGGGGGTGGGTTGCGGCATCGGGGGTGGGTTGCCGGCATCGGGGGGGGGGTTGCGGCAGGGGAGGGCATCGGGGGGGTGGGTTGCGGCATCGGGGGGTGGGTTGCGGCATCGAGGGGGTAGGGTTGCGGCATCGTGGGGGCATGGGGGGGGCATCGGGGTGGGTTGCGGCATCGGGGGGTGTGTTGGCGGCACAATGGGGGGGTGGGTTGGCGGCAATGGGGGGGGCATCGGCGGGGTGGTTTGCGGCATGGGGGGCATCGGGGGGGTGGGTTGCGGTATTGGGGGGGTTTGGGGGCAGCGGCGTGCAGAGAGGGGGGGGCGACGGATGCCCGGGGCCAACGCACCGTCGCCCCCCCCTCTGTACGCCGCTGCCCCCTACCCCAACCACCCCCCCCCCTACCCCAACCACCCCCCCCCCTCACTACCCCAACCACCCCCCCCCTCACCACCCGTACCTCCCTCCAACGCCCCTACCCCCCTCCCTCCAACGCCCTTACCCCCCTCCCCACCACCCCTACCCCCCTCCCCACCACCCCTACCCCCCTCCAACGCCGCCCCCATCTCTCGCAACGCCGCAACCCCCCCCCTTAACGCCGGGTCCCCCCCCCCCTTAACGCCGGGTCCCCCCCCCTTAAACCCGGGTCCCCCCCCCCTAACGCCGGGTCCCCCCTACGCCTCAGGGTCCTAACGCCGGGTCCCCACCCCCTCAACGCCGGGGCCCCCCCCCCTCAACGCCGGGCCCCCCCCCTCAACGCCGGGGCCCCCCCCCCCGTCAACGCCGGGTCCCCCCCCCCCAACGCCGGGTCCCCCCCTCAACGCCGGGTCCCCCCCCCCCTCAACGCCGGTACCCACACCCCGTCCCCCTCCCTCTGAAGGCCGGTACCCACACCCCCCCTCTCTCCTCCTCCCCCCCTCCTTCCTCCTCCCCCCCTCCTTCCTCCTCCCCCCCTTCCTTCCTCCGTCCCCCCCCTTCCTTCCTCCCCCCCTTCCTTCCTCCGTCCCCCCCCCTTCCTTCCTCCCCCCTTCCTTCCTCCGTTAGTGGGGGGGTGGTGCGGCGTTGGAGGGGGGTAGGGGTGGTGAAGGGGGTAGGGGTGGTGAGGGGAGGGGGTTGGGGTAGGGGCAGCGGCGTGCAGAGGAGGGGGGCGACGGATGCCCGGGGCCAACGCACCGTCGCCCCCCCTCTGCACGCAGCTGCCCCTACCCCAACCCCCTCCCCTCACCACCCCTACCCCCTTCACCACCCCTACCCCCCTCCAACGCCGCACCCCCACACCCCCACTCCCAACTAACGCCGCACCCCCCCCCCACTAATGGAGGAAGGAAGGGGGGGGAGGAGGGAGGGAGGGGGGGGAGGAGGGAGGGAGGGGGGGAGGAGGAGAGGGGGGGGCGGAGGAGAGAGGGGGGGGGGTGTGGGTACCGGCCTTCAGAGGGAGGGGGACGGGGTGTGGGTACCGGCGTTGAGGGGGGGGGGAGACCCGGCATTGAGGGGGGGGACCCGGCGTTGGGGGAGGGGGGGGACCCGGCGTTGGGGGGGGGGACCCGGCGTTGGAGGGGGGTAGGTGTGGTGGGGAGGGAGGTAGGGGTGGTGAGGGGGGGGGGGGTTGAGGTAGGGGTGGTGAGGGGGGTAGGTGTGGTGGGGAGGGAGGTAGGGGTGGTGAGGGGGGGGTTGAGGTAGGGGTGGTGAGGGGGGGGGTTGTGGTAGGGGGCAGCGGCGTACAGAGGGGGGGGGCGACGGTGCGTTGGCCCCGGGCATCCGTCGCCCCCCCCTCTCTGCCCGCCGCTGCCCCCAACTCCCCCCCCCCCCAAATGCCGGAACACACCCCCCCCCCCAATGCCGGAACACCCCCCACCCCCCAATGCCGAACACACACCCCCCCCCAATGCCGGAACACACCCCCCCCCCCCCAATGCCGGAACACACACCCCCCCCAATGCCGGAACACACCCCCCCCCAATGCCGGAACACCCCCCCCCCCAATGCCGGAACACCCCCCCCCCCCAAAATGCCGGAACACACCACCAACCCTCCCCCCCCCCAAATGCCGGAACACACACCAACCAACCCCCCACCCCCCAAATGCCGGAACACACCACCAACCCCCCCCCAAAATGCCGGAACACACCCACAACCCCCCCCCCATTCCCCCCCCCCCAAAATGCCGGAACACACCACCAACCCTCCCCCCCCCCCCAAATGCCGGAACACACCACCAACCCCCCTCCCCACCCCAAAATGCCGGAACACACCACCAACCCACCCCCCCCCCCCAAAATGCCGGAACACACCACCAACCCACCCCCCCCCCCCAAAATGCCGGAACACACCACCCCCCCCAAATGCCGGAACACACCACCCCCCCCAAATGCCGGAACACACCACCCCCCCCAAATGCCGGAACACACCACCCCCCCCAAATGCCGGAACACACCCCCCCCCCCCAATGCCGGAACACACCCCCCCCCCAATGCCGGAACACACCCCCCCCCCATGCCGGAACACACCACCAACCCCCCCCAAAATGCCGGAACACACCCCCCCCCCCAAATGCCGGGTCTGTCTCTCTCCTCCTCCTCCTCCAAAATACGTCGGGTCTCACCACTTCCGCAGCTGGAGAAACTGACGCATATAGCGTCAGTCAGTTGCTGGCCCCTCCGGGAACGGAGAATAGCGGCCTTAAAGAAGGCCCCGACGCCGGAGTGATTAACACCGATTTTTTTCGCAGGCAACCCGCGTTACGAAGGGCTACGGAGAATCCAGCCCCTGGTTTTTTTTCGTCATTGCTAGATCCACTGAGAAATGGTACAGTATAGAGATAGATGTTGGTGCCAATGGTTCTAAAATGCATGGGGATAGTTTTGGCTTTGGGAGGCCTGCATAGACCTTTACTGGGTTAACAATGCCACATGAGTAGTTGTTATTATTGATGATGTGGAGATGCCGGCGTTGGACTGGGGTGAGCACAGTAAGAAGTCTTACAACACCAGGTTAAAGTCCAACAGGTTTGTTTCGAATCACTAGCTTTCGGAGTGCAGCTCCTGCCTCAGGTTATTATTGATGGCATGAAGTGAGCCGCAGTCAATTCAGTCACGCTTTTTCCAGCGATTCTGTTCAAACATATATTTAATTTGGCTTCAGTGGAAATTTTAATCGGGAGCAAAGTGCAATGGTTGGCTGAATTGATGTCAACCAGTTCACATGATTGCCGAGAGCCACAATTATTGCCACCGAGTGACAATGAAGAAGAACCAGGTCAGGCAGAGAGAAAATATAAAGATCCCTTTTGTACAGGGACTCTCATCATCATCATTCTTAATATAGAATTCCATGGTAGAGCTTGTTCTTCTTTCATGAAAATTCTTGAGCCTTGAGCACGCACCCAAACAGTTGCTTTTATATTGGAACTGCACTCCTCGCTTCTGAGTCAGAAGGTTGTCGCATCCAGCTCCGTTTCAAAGCCTGATGGCCTGCACAAATCTGGCAGCTGCATGCAATACTTGGACTGGTGTTGCGTTGTTGGAGGTGCTGTCTTTCAGATAAGATGCTAAAACAAAGCGGCATCTGCCCGTTCAAGTATAAGAATATCAGGAGCACAAAAATTACGACAATTGTTTTGTAATAATAAGGTGGCACTTTCTGAAGATCGAAGAATGGCAGAGGTTTTTGGCCACTAGGTTCAGGGGTCGGAAGAAATGGGGAAGAAATGCCAAAGTTGTAAAAGCGACTGCAGAACTGTAAAATTACAAAGGGAATGATTAAAAAGTGGGGGGGGGGGGAGAGAGAGAGAGAGAGAGCAGACATGTGACCCCAGATCCACAGCAATGTGGTTGACTCTCAAATGCCTTCTGAAATGGCCGAACAAGGCAGTCAGTGATAGACAATAAATGCTGGTCTAGCCAGTGACGCCCACATCCCATGAATGAATTCTTCTTAAAAATTGCCATCCTGAAGGAGTTAGCAGGATATAATCCCTGTGAAGGAACAGATAGGGCCAAGGATTGATCAAAATTCGGCCTCAGGCCTGATATAGATGAGGCTGACGAGTTGTGGATGCCAGCAGTGTGACCCCAGGCAGGCTCGCCAGTTAAGCGGATATCAATGTCAGGTAATTGTGACACTGCAAACCTTGGGGATGGTAGTCCATAAGACCGTAAGACATCAGAACAGAAATAGGCCATTAAGCCCATCTAATCTTCTCCTCCATTAAATGAGATCATGACTGGTCTGATATAATCCTGAACTCTACTTTCCCATTTTATCCCCATCACCCTTGATTCCCTTACTGATTAAAAATCTCAGGCTTAAACATACAGCGCTCTGCAGTATAGAATTCTACAAATTCACTGCACTCTGAGGGAAGACATTTCTCCTTATCTCTGTCTTAAATGGGTGACCCCATACTCTGAGATTCCACCCTCTGATCCTAGCTTCTCCCAAAGGGGAAATTATTCTCTCAGCATCTATCCTGTCAAGCACCCTGAGAATCCTATGGGCGGGATTCTTTGACCCCCAGACGGGTCGGAGAATCGTTGCAGGGCGGCGTGAATCGCGCCCCCGCCGGCTGCCGAATTCTCCGGCGCCAGGGATTTGGCGGGGGCAGGGAATTGCGCCACACCAGTTGCCAGCTGCTGGCAGCGGCACCGTGGCGATTCTCTCGCTCGCGATGGGCCGAGTGGCAGCCCTTTTGCGGCCGGTCCCGCCGGTGTATGTTACGACACGTAGTTACCGGCGGGACCTGGCTCCGCGGGCGGCCTCCTGGGTCATCGGGGGGGGGCCCCGGGGGCTGCCCCCAAGGTGGCCTAGCCCGTGATCGAAGCCCACCGATTCGCGGGCGGGCCTGTGCCGTTGGGGCACTCTATTCCTCCGCGACGGCCGGTGTAACGGTCTGCGATGGCCGGCGCGGTGATGAACTCCCCTGCGCATGCACTGGGATGATCCCAGCGCACACTGGCACTTCCGTGCATGCACTAACTCGCGCCGGCCGGCGGAGGCCCTTCGGCGCCAGTTGGCGTGGCGCCAAGCCCTTCCGCACCAGACAGCGCAGCGCAAACCACTCCGGCACCAGCCTAGCCCCTGAAGGCGCAGATGATTCCGCACCTTCAGGGTAGCCCGACGCTGGAGTTGTTCACGCCACTCTTAAACGCCTGCGTTGCCCGCCCTGCGGTTACCGAATAATCCCGCCCTACATGTCTCAATAAGGTCATCACCCATTCCTCTAAACACCAATGAGTACAGATCCAAACTACCTAAACTCTCCGCAGAAGAAAATCCTTCATACCCAGGAACAACCAATTTCTTTAGACTGCCTCCAATGCCAGGATATCTTTCCTTAGCTCAGGGGACCAAAATTCTTTATAGTCTTTCAATGTGGTCTACCTCGTGCCTTGGATAGTTTTAGTAGGACTTCCTTATTTTTATACTCCATTCCCTTTGAAATAAAGGCCAACATTGCATTTGCTATCCCTATGACCTGCTGAACTTGCATGGCTAGTTTTTTGTGATTTATGCACGAGGCCTCCCAAATCTGCCTGAGCTGCAGTTTTCTGCAGTCTCTCTCCATTTAAATAATAATCAGCTCCTTTATTCTTCCTACCAAAGTGCATAATTTCACATTTCCTGCATTATATTCCATCTATTTCTTCCCACTTACCAAGCCTGTCTATATCCCTTTGTCGGCTCGTTGTGTCATCATTACCACTTGCATTCCCACCTATTTTTGTGTCATCTCCAAACATGGCAATACTGCATTCATTTCCCCCTCCAATTCATTAATATATATTGTAAATAATTGCCGCCCAGTACTGATCCCTGTAGCACTCCTCTAGCTACAGGTTGCCATCTTGAGAATGCTCCTCTTATCCCAACTCTCTGCCTTCTGTCAGCTAGCCAATCCTTAATCCATGCTAATATACTGCCACCCCCAATACCATGTGCTCTAATCTTATTAAGTAGCTTTTTGTGTGGTACCTTATCAAATGCTTTATGGAAATCCAAGTATATTCCATCTACTGGCTCCCCTTCACCCATCCTGCTCATCACCACCTCAAAGAATTCTAATAAATTTGTCAGACGTGATTTCCCCTTCATGAAGCTATGCTGACCATATTTGATTATATTATGCATATCCAAATGCTCTTCTGTTACATCTTCATAATGGACTCCAACATTTTCCCAATCACAGAAGTTAAGGTAACTGGCCTATAGTTATTTGTTTTTTGTCTCCCTCCTTTTTCGGAAAAGGTGTTACGTTGTCAGTTTTCCAATACTCTGGGACTTTTTCAGAATATAACGATTCTTGGACGATGACTACAAGTGCATCCATTATCTCTGCAACTATTTACCGAACAATACTGGGATGCGACCCATTAGTTACAAGGGATTTATCGGCCTTTCGGTCCATTAGATGCTCTGGGAGGAGAGGAGATAATTGGGTTGTGATCAGGAGAGTTGGAGTTGATAGCGGGGAGGGTGACTGGGGAGCTGATTGGGGGGGGGGGGGGCAGTAGTCTCATAGAAATATACATAGGAAATAGAAGCAGGAGAAGGCCATTCGGCCCTTCAAGGCTGCTTCACCATTCACTGTGATCATGGCTGATCATCAAGTTCAATACCCTGATCACACCATCCCCCCATAACCTCTGACCCCTTTAGCCCCAAGAGCTAAATCCAATCCCTTCTTAAAATGACACCACGTTTTGGCCTCAACGACATTCTGTGGTAGTGAATTCCACAGATTCATCACTCTTTGGGTGAAGTGACTTTTCCTCACCTCAGTCGTAATAGCAGCCTCGGGGCTGTTCCAGAGCTGTGAGGATCCTGTTCCACCAGCTCACCGAGACAATGCTGAAAATTAAATGAGAACTTTCGTAGCCACATGTGTAACAAACATATTTTCAAAAAGCGTCATCCATTGGTGGCACAGAGGTTAGCACTGCTGCTTCATAGCACCAGGCATTCAGACCTTGGCTGACTGTGTGGAGTTTACACGATTTCCCCGTGACTGTGTGTGTTTCCTCCCACACTCCAAAGGTGTGCAGGTTAGGTGCATTGGCCATGGGAAATTGCCCCTTAGTGTCCAAAGGATAGGCACCGTTTCAGGGATAGGACGGGGGCAGTGGGCCTATGTAGTGCTCTTTCGGAAGGTCGATGCAGAGTCAATGGGCCGAATAGTCTCATGCTGCATGGTAGAGATTCTATAATTATATAATTGACTTAAGGTCTCCAATTTACATACCCAAGGAGCCGGATTGATGCCTGTTATGTATCGTGACCAATGCCTCTCTGTACAGTGTGCCACATGATTCAATGGTGACATCATCAGAGGCACTTGGGAGATTTCCAACTCCATTTCAGACTGTGAGCAAGAAACAACTCTGCAATAAATACTGACAACTGGTTAAGTAACCTCCAGTGTGGCAACATGTATATCCTTTGTCTATATTGCGAATGAAAGTAAAACCCCCAATAACATAATGCCTTTTGGAAAATGGATTTGATAAACGTAACAGTGGGGATGAGATTAGTTAGTCTTGTGTGAGTACGATCTGGTTGGCTGCCTATTACAAGTGGAAGGCCAAAAGGTTCAGTGATTCAGGGTTGTGTGTATAATTCTTCAATTGAATTTTTAAAGGATGCGATTGACCATGGGCGCAATTCAACCAACTCATTTCTATATCTAGTTTTGGGCCTATTTAGTGGGGCGTTTCTCAGCACCTGCACTGCCAAGATAGGCCCTGCAATTCAACGGTACTTTGCCATTTTTTTTGGCTTCGACAAGGAAT
This sequence comes from Scyliorhinus canicula, assembly GCF_902713615.1. Lineage (NCBI taxonomy): Eukaryota > Metazoa > Chordata > Chondrichthyes > Carcharhiniformes > Scyliorhinidae > Scyliorhinus > Scyliorhinus canicula. The sequence goes on along the minus strand of NC_052153.1, from coordinate 15,829,286 downwards.
TCACCGTCAAGGACACACTTCAGTCATTTTCTGCACTGGCAGTGCAGGCAGATAACTCGTGGATCAGAGTGCCATTTTTAAAGGCAATCCTGATCTTTCGATCCCCCCCCCCCCCCCCCTGCAGCGACCCCACCGCAGCCTCTGGACCCCCCCCCCCACTTCACCCAACTTACCTCTTCCTGGCTCCTCAAGTCCCCCCACCCCACCACCTATGAGCAACACACCCTGGGGCCTTACCCCTGGAATGGGAAACCTGGCACCAAGATACCTTGGCACTGCCTGTCTGGCACCCTGGCAGCCTGGCAGTGCTACACGGGCACTCTGGGTACTGGGGCAGCAGTGTCAATGTGCCAGGCTGACAGTGCCAATGTGCCCAGGTGGCAGGAGGAGTGTCAGGGTGCCAGCCTGCCCAATGCCTGACCACTTGGGCTCTCCAATGTCCTGGGAATCCTCCATCTTTGTGAGGACCAGTATTAAACGGTGCCCTGGTGAGGTCTGCCAAATGTGGCTGTGTGAATCCCGGGTCCCGGGATGCGCATGTTTAAATACGCTTAATGGCTCATTTAAATATGAATATATGGATCTCGCCCCGTGAGATCCATATCGTGATGTCACATGAAATTCTGTTGAATAATGTTTTGAGCATCACGAATCTCACGAGTGGCCGCTTGCAAGATTCAATGGCCTCGACCCAAACTAAATCGGGCACGATGAGGCTGTTGAATTGCGCCCCGTATTTTCAGAATTAGAAAGGGTGACAAATGGCGAATATCAATGCGTATAACTATAAAGTTATCTTGACAGGCTTCATTTGTAGGTGGCGAGACAGTAAATGCACTTTAATACAGAGAAATATAAGTTCAGAAGAGGGAACGTGATATGTATTGTATTGCATTCGACGTGGTAACGTATTTGAGGCTTTGGCCCAAGCGAATGGTCTTGAGACTTTAGTTGGCATTTGTCGCTAATACTAAGAAGAAAATATACTTTTCAAATGCTGGGACACACAACAATGGCTATCGTATAGCATCCGGTTCGGTATTTTACCTTGATGAGGCTATGGGCGGCATTCCCCGGTTCCTGGACCGCGTGTTTCTTGGCGCGCACCATTTGCTGGCGGAGGGATTCTCTACTCCCGCCACTTGTCAACGGGATTTCCCATTGAAGCTACCCCCCCCCCCCCCCCCCCCCCCCCCCCCCCGGGCCCGGGCAGTGATGTGCTGTCAGCAGGACAAGAAAATCCCAAGGGCCGGAGAATTCCGGTCTATGTGGCGGTAAAGCATTCACTAACCGTGCCCCTCCATAGAAGTTACTTTCGGTTATCTTGAAATCATCAAATGAGTGACGACATTTGGAAGAAATAGGTCTCCATTGGACTTCAGATAAGTTTTTACGGCGAGCTCCCCCCCCCCCCCCCCCGAGAAGCTCTCACAATGGGAGCATACAATTTCGGGGTTGCCGCCCCATGCCAACAGCAGCCTTCAGGTACGTTCTGGAAGAGGAGTGGTGCAGACTGAGCGAGGAAACGCTGAACCTACTGTAACACTGCGAGATGCATTTCCGCTCCTATTACCCCCAATATTATCTGCTTTCTGCTAGCTGTTGCTGTGAAAGAAGGGTGTGGCATTCACTCCCCCACCCCCCCCCCACTCCAATATTGCTCCTTTGCAATCAGACCGTGATTGGCACTCCATGGAAGTTTTGACCCCCACAGTTGACTTCACCCCATGCAGATGACTTTCATCTGTCAGGTGGTGCATCAAAAATCTTTCTCCGTTGCAACAAAATAGCAAAAAATTATGATCCAGAGGCACATGACTTTAAAACAAAATCTGACAGCAAGGTGATGGTTAACAGAGATTAACCTCCCAAAGGGAAAGTTCAGATGTGGAAAGTTTAATACAGTTATCCAAAAGAAAATATAAGCTGTTAAACCAGAACAGAACTCCCATAGCAATGCACTAATATGCCCTTGGGATTTGCAAGACATTCGGAATCCACTTGAACTTTTCATTCTCACACAGAATCTCATCCAAAAACTCTTGTTCATGCGTCGACACGGTAAGATTATTCAGAAACATTTATTCTTCTCCACATAATCCTTGATTTGTCGTGACCTTGTCACCAGTGAGTTATCAGGCTGTACCAATGTGGCTGTGACATATCCTTGATACTGTATTCACTGGCGGGTACCCAGCTAGGCTGCCTAATTGCACAGCCTGTAGCGCTAGAGATGCCACTCACAGCTCTCCAAGCATCAGGGACTGGTGCGTTTGTGGTTCTGCTTGTAATTGAGCGGGCTCCAAACATCGCTAGCGAGAGGAAATAGTTCTAAACAGCATTAACGCACACACCCATTTCAACATTAATTTGGTTGTTTGATAAGCTCACATTGAACCAAATTTACTTCCTCACCAAACAAAATCTTCCCAGGCCTATGGGGATGGCTTTAGTGGTGTGTGGGCTGTGGGTGGCGACATGGAAGGTTGGACTGAGGCGCACCTGGTCTGTTCCACCTCCAGGAGACACTTCCAGAGATGATCTCCCTGCAGTAGTGGCCCCTGATGTGTAGCCAATCCCGGGATATAGAAGAGCAATTACTCCTGTTCAGAAAACAAAGGTAGTTTTAAGTGATTATATTTGTATGGGTAAACATTAGAATTAAGGAATAGTTTAAGTGCATTTAATTAAATATTTATGTGCCTGGAAGGGTTAAAACTATAGTAAAATTCATGCTGGACAAAGATGTTTAAATGTGTGGGGGTTTGTTTCAATTCAACTGTGATTGTATTGTGCTTAGAGAGGACTACGGCATGAAGAGTAAATAAACCAGCAGTGGTTCCTCAGCAAGGTAGAAAACAAAGTAAGTTTTACTTTCAGCTGGACATATTGCAGTTGAAGAAAGACACCAGGGAGTGACCATCTCCGCATTCTGCCAGGAGAAAGACTGGACAGCACGGGAGTTGGAAAGAGGCAAGCTTCCCGAAGAACCATTGACTGACCAGATAACCAGGGAATTGGGACAGATCGAATATCTTAAGATGACTGAAGTTAAGAGAACAAAGACCGAAGACGCAAACTTATCGAATCAGAACAAAGTCCTGGGATGAGCACGTTTAGCCAAGTATTTCCTGGCGTTCGGAGCGCTGAGAAACATGACTCTATCGATTGGGACTCTGGTTCGATTCAGAGCCTCAGCGGGAACTCCCCTATGATATTGCACTTAATCCCATTTCCTGTACTGAAGACCTCTGCTCTCCGGAACACCTAAGTGCAGGGAGCGATCGGGACACTATTTATAAATGGGGGATTGGTTGACCCCCCCCTCCCGACACAATGCCTGAACACCCCAAAAGTCCCAACTCACCCATAAGGGCGTCCCCGGAGGGGCCCCCTCACACCCCACCTCATGGCAGCCCGAAGCACGATCCTCAGTGCAGAAAAAATGCCAGCCTGGCACCTTGCAGTGCCCATGCCATCTGGCAGTGCCACCTGGGTGGCAATGGCCGGTTACCAGGTTGCCACCCTGGCAAGAGGGCAAGCACGTGGGGGCCTCAGATCCCTTAGGAGACCCCCACAAGTACCAGTCCATCTGGTCCCCATTTGTGGAGACCAGCATCAAACAGCATTGCTCAAGGTCTCCAGGACAAGGGGGTTAGATCCCATTCACGGGTATATCGTGGGAATGCATATTAGAGTGAGACTAGCTGTCATGCTCTACTATGCAAACTTGTAAAATACTGATCCCACCCACAATGGGTTAGACCTCGCGAGGTGAAGCGAGCTGGGTACATCCCAGAAAAGGGATCTCCTGGCATCTACCAGCTGCGCCACGCTACCTTTCAGGCACAAAGCGGGCGGTAGATCCGGCCCCAGGGTATTGTTCAGAAGAATTCAAGTAAGAGTAAACAGAGTTTTCTGTGATAAAGAGACAATTGCAGTAACCAGATTTAAAATGGGAAATTAGACTTCAGAGGTAAATCAAAAGTTTGATGTTTTTCTATTTTAATACAGTCAGGGAATCAAGAGTGAAAGCAATTGTGAAAACTTTGTACAGCAGTCAAGACAAATAAATTCTAAAGCAGGTGTTGTAAAATTTGGATACTGAATTTGCTGTTAAAATAGGATTGGAAGCTTTGTGCAACAGAGTCATTTGGAAAACTGGACTGGATTTCAGAAGGCAAATTGCTAATGGAAAGCATTCTTATGAAATAATATTTTAAAGCATGTTTAAACAGGCCAAGTCATGTCCAGAAATAAAGGGAAGTTGGGGGTACTGGGGAGGGCAGAGTTATAATTGAATCTAGAATGAATAAGAAGTTACAAAGAATCAAGAAATGTTTAATCGTTGAGCTGACACACACACCTCAAGGGGCATGGTTTTAGCTCACGGAGAGATTACATTTCCCGATTTTCCCCGCCACCCGCCAGCGACATTAACAAGATTCATGCCACAAAGGGGGTGACTTTCATACTAATAAATTTGAATGCATCCAAATGCTATTAGCGGCTCCCCTGTCAAATGATCCTCCCTCACTAAATATTCATAGCTCATCACACAGACAAGTTTTACAAAAGGTTTGGCCAGATGTGAGGCAGTTGAGGTGATACTTCTGAAGGTGTAGAGGTAATAATAGCCCTGGGGGGGGGGTTAGAAGATCATGCCCGTGCAGTGCTGTGGCACATACCTCTGGCACTGCCAGCTGGCATTTCTTCCAGCACAAATTGGCACTGCCAGGTTGGAAGCTTGGCCTGACAGTGCCAACCTGTGTCAAGGGCAATGCAAGGATGAACACTAGTGGGAACCCCATGGTGGTGGTGGGGTTGCGTTCATGTGCGATGGTTGGGGAGGGGAGTGGACACTGGGAGAGAGGTTGCCAGCGATGAATGTCGGGTGGATGTGGTTTGCCAGCGAGGATTTTCGGGGCGGGAGAGAGCCCCCGACATCTGAGTGATGGGGGCTGGGGGCCATTATGCTGCAGCGCTGAGCGGTGCCCACTTTGAAGATGGCACCCGAATCTCTTTGGCATCGGTTCTCGACAAAATGAGACTCCACCCTGCCAGAGTGACAGCGTGAGCCACGCCCACTCATTTGTGTTGCCAAAGAGGCTCAAGATTCGGAGAGAAAACAGATCTGTGCAACTGAAAGTTACACTCCAGTTTTCTGTCTGAACCTAACACTTTGCCAAATTCTGGTAAGCTTCCACCCGCTACCTGACAAAAGTCTATTTCTGATGTGCCTACTGATCTGCATTCCCATTTTGGGGAGGCACAGTGTTGCTCCATGACCACTGTGTGCACTTGAAAGATGTTGCTCCTTTTTAAAAATAAATTTAGAATACCCAATGTTTTCCAATTAAGGGGCAATTTAACGTGGCCAATTCACCAACCCTGCACATCTTTGGGGTGTGGGGACGAAACCCACGCAAATACGGGGAGAATATGCAAACTCCACACGGACAGTGACCCAGAGCCGGGATCGAACCTGGGACTTCGGCGCCATGAGGCAGCAGGGCTATCCACAGCGCCACCGTGCTGCCCCATGTTGCTCCCTTTTTACATTAGTCCAGACTCCTCAGCCGCCCTTGGTTAGCTGCCTGATGTAAGAAATCTTGTGGCTAGATTTTGGCTGTGCCATGCAAACACCATGAAGGAAGAAAGCAAACTGGATCTTGACTTTCTTTTCGAACAATTCTAGAACTTCAAATATACAAGCTGACTCTCTTATTCCTCTTTGCATCGTGAATGTGTTGAAGTGAAAACTCACATCGCCAACTCTGACTCGAACTCATACTTCCCTACAGTCCTAAATCTCCAATTCTTATGTCTTCATTTTCTGCCTGCAATCGAAAAGCCTAACCTGGTGATACCTGATCACAACATCGTGACTGAGCTCATCTCCTCTCCAACTCTTTCTGGCATCGATGGTGTTTGTGTTCATTAATCGTGTGGCTGGGGAGGCTGTTATAGTTTAATGTCGAAGTTAACAGTAGAGTCATAGAGTGAGATTCTCCGGCCTCACTGCGCCATGTTTCTTGGTGGCGGGATGCAGATCCCATTGGAATTCCCGTTGTATCCACCGCACGGCACCGGGAAACCTGCAGCGTGGATGGGCCGTCGGCGGAACCGGAAGATCCCTCTGGCGTGAACAGCCAGAAAATCTCGCCTACAGCATTTTACAGCACAGAAGGAAGCCCTTTGACCCATCGTGTCTGTGCTGGCCATCAAGCACCTATCCATTCACATCCCATTTCCCAGCCCTTGGTCTGTAGCCTTCAATGGCTTCGGACGACAGAGTGTGAATGGTTTCGATTCCACCAGGGATGAATCACTCAGGTCAAAGTGTTCAATACGTGGTCAATAGTCTGACTTGGGTGGCCAAATTCCTCATGCTCCACTTGGGGAGCAAGTGGTCACATCTGTTAAAGTACATTTTTCAAGTTGAAAACCTGCAAACTAATACGGCCAAGAAGGTGACTGAGCTCTGACCACTGGTCCAGGATCCAAGCAGTTATAAGTTTAACAAGACCGGGGAGTCCAAATTGAGCAAAAGTAAACAATATTTATTTCACAACAATTATATACATAAGTACCTGTAGACCCTCACCAGGTACTCTCCTCTTTTGGTTGGTTCTAGACTGGCCGACCTTTTATACAAGTAAGAGTAAGCTATCCTGCCTCTAGCGGGGGAGGTTGTACTCCTCAAGGAGCACAAAGGGAAAAATAAATCATATCTACACCATTGCCCCATACTGGTTATTACAATAAGCCAATGGAAAATGGTGGTGTTGTGCACTGCAAAAAAAGCACTTGCATTTCTTCAACATTTTATCTGTGTTTCTCAGGAGCTTTCTGCCCAATGAATGACGACAATATAGGCACGCAAGATGGCCAATTTGCACAAATGGTCGCACAAAGGAGCACATGAATGTGTATGACCGGTTTTTCTATCTGTGCCAAGTGCTGGTTAAAGAAGAAATGTTTCCCAAAATACTGATGAAGTTCCATAAGGGCATATTAACTGGTAAAACACACAGCCAAGTCCACAAATGAGCATTTCCAAATTGGAAAAAAGCAGTAGGTATTACTTTCTCGAATCTTCTTTGCCAAATATGTGCATCACAGCTGATTGATCATTCCTCTGTGCCTGTCTAGTTTTGCCTTCGTCAATAATTAAGTTAATTTTATAAAGCTGAAACATGTTGATTACATGGGTTATTATCTTGATTTATCTAACTTCCATCACCAAACATAGAATAATGAGGATGTTTGTTTGAATTATTGATGTTGCGGTGTGAATATTAAAATGCTCACAGAGGCACCATTTCATAATAATACCATTTTAATTGTTAAAATCACAGCTCATTATGAGCTTGACGTTAAATCCATTGGCACAGTGCCCATCACCTGGAGGAATGAAGATCTCATAGGAAATTTCGTTGCCAACCCCTCCGGCATTGCCCGACAGTGGCCAGAAATAAAAGACTAATCTCACCGATGCTGCTGGAAGCAACCTAAGAGGAAAATCAAAATTCTTTGGGAACCTAATGTTAAACCGATCTGACATAGGGAGAAAAACTGCTGTTTGGATGGTCCTGGAGTACTAGCCAATCATGTAGTGAAGAACCATGGGCGGGATTCTGCCGCAATCGGCGGGGCGGGCAACTTCGGCGGGAAGGAGTGGCGTGAACCACTCCGGTGTCGGGCCGCCCCAAGGTGCGGAATCCTCTGCATCATCAGGGGCTAGGTCGGCCCCGGAGTGGTTTGCGCCGTGCCGGCCAGCGGTGAAGGGGCTTGGCGCCACTCCAACTGGCGGCGAAGAGCCTCTGTCGGCCGGCGCGAGTTGGGGCGTGTGCGGGAGCGCCAGCGTGTGCTGCCGTCATCCCAGCGCATGTCTCCGCACCAGCAATGGCAGACCGCTACAGCCGCCGGTGCAGAAAAATAGAGTACCCCACAGCACAGGCCCGCCAACGGGTCGGTGGGCCCCGATCGCGGGCCAGGCCACCGTGGGGGCACCTCCTGGGGCCGGATCACCCTGCGCCCTCCCGAGAACCCCGGAGGCCGCCCGCGCTGCCAGGTCCCGCCGGTGAGGACCTACTCTAATTTACGCCGGCGGGACCGGCAAAAAAAACAGACGGCCACTTGGCCCATCGCAGGCCGGAGATTTCCCAGGGGGGCCACTGCTAGCGACCGCCGACTGGCAAGGCGTGTTCCCCACACCCACCAAATCCCCGGTGGTGGAAAATTCGGGCGGGGCGGGATTCATGCCGCCCCCCGGCAATTCTCCGACTCGGCGGGGGGTCGGAGAATCCCACCCCTATTTCCTTTCCAATTGGTCAAGGACAGGCAGAGACTCGCTATTGTCGCTGTGTTGGATGACTGAGCATGAGGGTGGGGCAGTTGAAGGGAGGGTGTCCTGTGATGACTTAGTGCCTATATTGAAGTGCTTCGAGAGGTTGGTCATGAAGCACATCACCTCCACACTCCCAGAATGCCTTGATCCACTGCAATTCGCATACAGCCGCAACCGGTCCACAGCAGACGCCATCTCCCTGGCCCTACACTTATCCTTAGAGCATTTCAACAAGGACTCCTACATCAGACTCCTATTTATTGACTACAGCTCCGCCTTCAACACCATAATCACAGCCAAGCTCATATCAAAGCTCCAAAACCTAGGACTTGGCTCCTCACTCTGCAACTGGATCCTCGACTTTCTGACCCACAGACCACAATCAGTAAGAATGACCAACAACACCTCCTCCACAATAGTCCTCAATACCGGGGCCCCACAAGACTGCGTACTTAGCCCCCTACTGCACTCACTGTGCACACATTTAAAAAAAAAATTTAGATTACCCAATTATTTTTTCCAATTAAGGGCAATTTAGCATGGCCAATCCACCTACTCTGCACATTTTTGGGTTGTGGGGGCGAAACCCACGCAGACACGGGGAGAATGTGCAAACTCCGCACGGACAGTGACCCAGAGCCGGGATCAAACCTGGGACCTCAGCGCCGTGAGGCGGTTGTGCTAACCACTAGGCCACCGTGCTGCCTCTCCCTGTGCACACATGACTGCGTGGCAAAATTTGGTTTCAACTCCATCTACAAGTTTGCTGACGATACGACCATAGTGGGCCGGATCTCAAATGACGACGAGTCAGAATACAGGAGGGAGATAGAGAACCGAGTGAAGTGGTGCAGCGACAACAATCTATCCCTCAATGCCAGCAAAACTAATGAGCTGGTCATTGACTTCAGGAAGCAAAGTACTGTACACACGCGCCTCTCAGCATCAACGTGGCCGAAGTGGAGATGGTCAGCAGCTTCAAATTCCTCGGCAGACACATCTCCAAAAATCTGTCCTGGTCCACCCACTTCGGCGCTACCACCAAGAATGCACAATGGCACCTTTACTTCCTCAGGAAACTCAGGAAATTTGGTGTGTCCACATTAACTCTTGCCACCCTTTACAGATGCACCGTAGAAAGCATCCTATCTGGCTACATCACAGCCTGGTATGGCAACTGCTCAGCCCAAGACTGCACAAAACCTCAGAGAGTCGTGAGCACAGCCCAGTCCATCACACGAACCTGCCTCCCATCCATTGACTCCATCTACACTTCCCACTGTCTGGGGAAAGTGGGCAGCATAATCAAAGACCCCTCCCACCCGGCTTACTCACTCTTCCAACTTCTTCCATCGGGCAGTGGATACAAAAGTCTGAGAACACGAACAGACTCAAAAACAGCTTCTGCCCCGCTGTTACCAGACTCCTAAATGACTCTCTTGTGGATTGACCAGATTAATACAACACCCCTGTATGCTTCACCCGATGCCGGTGTTTACGTAATTACATTGTGTACCTTGTGTTATCCTACTTTGTATTTTCTTTTCTTTTCTTGTCATGTACTTAATGATCTGTTGAGCTGCTCGCAGAAAAATACTTTTCACTGCCTCGGTACATGTGAGAATAAACAAATCCAATCCAACATTGGCAAATAAACTGCAATTCAGATAAATGTGAAGTACTATTAATAGATTTCTGATTAACAATAATGTAAAGAGTTGTGGGGATGCTGGGTGTAAAAGACATTGAAGTGTCTGATCAGACATGATGGTATCAAATGGCACATCAGGCTCGATGGGCTGAATGGCCTCCTCCTGTTCCCATGTTGCTACATTTTGCAGGGAAGAAAAACGTAGCCACATACCCCTTGGAAAATAAGTATAGAAATTAACTTGAGGAATAGAGGAATATGGAGGAAAAGATAAAGGAGTGGTCAACAAGGTCATCTTTAAGAAAAACAATCTGCCTCTACCAAATCCCTCCCATCTACTAGCCCGATTGGCCAAACTTCCTTTTGTGATCCTCCCTCCCCTACTTTGGTCACCCTGAACTCTCACCTTTCTCTAGTTCCTCCCCTATTTCTGAGCTCACCATCTCCATGAGACTTACTCCGGGGGCACAATTCTCCGCTCCCCACGCCGGGTAGGAGAATCGCGGGGGTGCCGGGCGATTCCTGCCACGCCGCCCCGGCACCCGCACGCGATTCTCCCACCCCCCCCAAAACGGCGTGGTGCAATTTATGGCTGGCCGCTCGGATTCTCCGGCCCGGATGGGCCGAGCGGCCTGATCCAATACGACGGGCTCACGCCAGCGCCGACCACACCTGGTCGCTGCCAGCGTGAACAGCGCGGGAATGCTGTGTGGCTGGCCTATGGGAGGGCGGTGGGGGGATCCAGCACTGGGAGGGGGGGGGGGCGCCCAAAAGGGGTCTGGCCCATGGTCGGTGCCCACCGCCGGCCCCCCTGAAGGAGGCACTCCTTTCCTCCGCCGCCCCGCAAGATTACTCCACCATCTTCTTGCGGGGTGGCCTTGGGGAGGACGGCAACCGCGCATGAGCGGGTTGGCGCCGGCCAAACTGCGCATGCGCGGGTGACGTCATTTACGCGGTGCCGGCCGCGTAATTTACGCGCCGCTGCTTTGACATGGCGCCAAGGCCCGGCAAGTGTAATTGCCGCAGCACCACTCCTAGCCCCCTGGGGGTGGGAGAATAGGGAGTGAGGAGCGGCTTCCGACGCCGGAGTGAAACACTCCGGTTTTCACTCCGGCGTCGGCACTTAGTCCCCCGATGGGAAAATTTCACCCCTTGTCTCCGTGATCCTATTCCCATTGAACCCCTGGCCCTGGTGTCAGCCAATACCATAAATGGTTCTCCCTCTTCAGGTGTCACTCCATTCTCCTTTACATCTACCGTTGTCAACCTTCTCCTTAAAAAAAACCCCAACCTTAGCGTCTTTGCAAACTATCATTCCATCTCCAGCCTCCCTTTCCTCTCCAAAGTTCTTGAACATGGTGTCATCTCTCAAATTTGTTCCCATCTTTGGCAGAATTCCCAGCCAAATCCTGGGGTTCGTTCCTGGAGGGAAAGAATTGAAAAGCAGATAAGTTGTATTAAAGTTGTATCGACATTGGGTTAGGCCATAATTTAAACATGAGTAAACAGTTTTCCTTTCCATATTAGAAAAAGGGTGTAGAGTTGCTGGGGAATGTGCAACAAAGATTTATTGGTGCAAAAAAGATGAATGAGAATAATGCAAGAACTAAAGGACAATATCTATTAGAAAATATGCACAGGGTGCATCCTTTTCTCTAGAAAAGAGAAGATTGAGGGGATGAAATGATAGAGGTCCTTAAGATTATGAAATAGTTTGAGAGACGAGCGACAGAGCTGCCCCACTTGCAGAACAGATCAGAATCAGTGAGCATATAGGCAAGAAAGTTACTAATAAGTCCCCCAGGGAATTCGGGAAAAACTTCTAAAGTTGTTGAAATGTGGAATATGCTACCTCAAGGAATAACTGAGAAACAGATAGCTTCGATCCATTCCCAGTTAAACACACTAGGGAATCTAGTTAAACACACTAGGGAGAATGGATAGAAAGATATGTTCACAGAGTGAGATGAGGAAGGGTTGAAGGAGGTAAACTCTGGAATGAGGCTGTAGGCACATAGCCTGTTTCTCAGGAGTGTGTCCAAGCAGATTTTGTAGCCCTAAAGGGAGTTAGCAATTGCAAATAGTTGGTTTGTTTAGAATTGGGCTCTTGATTTTATTAAACTGTGCCTTGGGCAGCACCGTAGCATAGTGGTTAGCACAGTGGCTTCACAGCGCCAGGGTCCCAGGTTCGATTCCCGCTTGGGTCACTGTCTGTGCGGAGTCTGCACGTTCTCCCCATGTCTGCGTGGGTTTCCTCTGGGTGCTCCGGTTTCCTCCCACAGTCCAAAAATGTGCAGGTTAGGTGGATTGGCCTGGCAAAATTGCCCTTAGATTAGATGGGACTGCTGGGTTACAGGGATAGAGTGGAGTTGAGGGCTTAAGTAGGGTGCTCTTTTCAAGAGCCGGTGCAGACTCGATGGGTCGAATGGCCTCATTCTGCACTGTAAATTCTATGATATTTATGATACTCATAGGCTCATGCACAGGTTCATGGTGTGCTGCCATTACCATCCACAATTTCAGTAGGAAGGATGAGCTCCATCTCATTGGCATGTCATATAAATGGGATCCCAGAGTGGAATCCCTGACTCAGGCAATGGACCACCAAGTTAAGGCTGCACGTATTCCTGGAGGCGATCTCACATGACGCTCCCACTTCCAACTACCCCACCCTATACCATAGGTCACCTGACAGATCCATCCCCGCGACCTGGCAGGTTCCTACTCCAATTTGTTCGCGAACAATCTCTTTGTTGCCTGTTTGGCTGATTCCTGACTTGCCTGTCAAGCAGCATTTCTCTCCATCTCTGGTATTTTTTCCAAAAGTTGAAGTGTTCAACGAAAATGACAAAATAAACATTTTCTTTTAAACATGCTGCCTTGTATTCCGCTCCAAGATTGCAAATACTGTACAGGAGATTAATACTTAATTCCTGGAGACTCGGGGACAATCCTGGTGGTTTGGCGATCCAAACCCAAAGTGTGATTCTTATCTTCTTCTCTGGACAATATCCTGAACAGATGGGTAACTATTTTGGTAGGAGATTTTTTTTTCCCATTTACAGGTCTCCATTCAGAATAAGGCTTTCTGTACAGACATTGTAATATTAATATTAGGCAGCTAAAGATTGAAACCATGTCCAGTTAAACCTATCCCTGGGGCATTCTATGTCGGGACACATTCATTCTTTCCAGTCCTCCTATTTTTTGCAGGATGGCTTCAGTAAATGCTGAAGAGTCTGGTACTGTGTATGTCATCTCGGGTGAGGTAGTCATTCAGACATTTGCCATTCTAAGGCAATGACAGTGATTTCTCAAGTCTAACACAAGGCAGCTTAGTCCCAGGATAAGGGGTCACCTCTAGGTCTAAACCTAAGGGGAATTTTTTGACTCAGAGGACTGTTACTCTTCAAAATTCTCATCTCCAGCACTCTGTAGGTGCAAATTGTGCAAAATAGGTGGAGATCTCAGGAGATCTCGCGAGATGTTGTGATCTAGATCCTTCCTACAATGGGTAGGATCCAGACTGGAATCGACCGGCCTTGCCAAGGAGAACTCAGCTGGGTGCCGTGTAGCTCTGTTCCCTACAAACGGGGACCAGGTGGAACAGCACATGTGCGGGAGGGGGTTCTCCCAGGTGATCGAACACCCCTGCGTAGTAGGTATCAGGGGAAGGTGGCATCCTGGCACTGCTGATGCACCTGGGTGCCTTGGCATTCCCAGCCTGGCATCCTGGCAGTGTCACCCAGGTGCCAGCCTGCTACTGCCAGGATGCCCAGGTGGCACTGCCAGGCTGGCATGGGCATTGCCAGGGTGCCTGGCTGGCAGTGTCAAAGTGCCCATTTGGCATCAACATTGCCAGGGTGCCTGGCTGGCAGTGTCAAAGTGCCCATTTGGCATCAGCATTGCCAGGGTGCCTGGCTGGCAGTGTCAAAGTGCCCATTCGGCATCAGCATTGCCAGGGTGCCTGGCTGGCAGTGTCATGGTGCCCAGCTGGCATTTTGTCTGTGCCAGGAATCGAGCCCCGGAATCGGGCCCCGGGGTGCCCTGCCCATATGCCATTGGGTGTGGGGGGGGGGGGGGGGGGCGGAAGCTTGAGGACCCCCAACATGGGGCATGGGGGCATAGGGACAGTCTGTTGGGGCAGATGGGGGGCTGGAGAGATCGGAGTGCCATCTAAAAATAGGGCCCTGATTTCTTCCTGCATTGCCGAGCGGAACTCCTCAGTGCAGGAAATGCGACTGAGTGCAGCCTCGGTGAGGTGTTTCCCGCTGAGGCCCAAAAAAACCCAGAGTGCCGTTTGAAAGCTCCAAGCGTCGGGAATGACCCTGCTAATCCCGCCCAGAACGGACTCTGTTTTATTTTCGTTAGATTGTGCCCATATTCTTTGGAAAAAGGCTCTCTCTCGTGTCTGCGTATCACAGACTATGCTTTTTTAATTCGTTCATGGGATGTGGGCATCGCAGGCTGTGCCAGCATTTACTGCCCATCCCTAATTGCCCTTGAGGGGGCAGTTAAGAGTCAACCACATTGCTGTGGGTCTGGAGTCACATGTGAGCAGACCAGGTGAGGACGGCAGATTTCCTTCCCTAAAGGATGTTAGCGAACAAGGTCGGTTTTTACAACAATCGACAATGGTTTCATGGTCATCATTAGACTTTTAATTCCAGATTTTTATTGAATTCAAATTTCACCATCTGCAGTGGCGGGATTTGAACCTGGGTCCCCAGAGCATTATTTTGGGTCTCTGATTTACTAGTCCAGTGATTGTACCACTATGACCCCAATACTGCATCAAAGTGAATCGATGCTCATTGTAGCTCAGTGGGAACAGACTTTCCTCTCAGTCAGGTGGTTCTGGCTTCAAGTCCTACTTGAGCCCACTTCAACCTATTTTGAGACTGAGGGAGAGCTGCATTGATTTTATTGCAGTCTTGCGGGTAAGATGTCAGAGCGACTGCCTTTCAAAGAGAATAAAAATGTTGCTATGATTTTGAAGAGGAGCAGCAGTGTCTCACAGCTGTTTGCGGGATCTTCCTTTGCAGAAGTTACCCCCACCCCCAGTTTTCCTCCGTTGCAAACCTTGATGACATTCAATGAGGCTCATTGGCTATGAAGTGCCTTGGGAAATTGTGAAGCTGTAAAAAGAGGCCCAACAAGGGCAGCACGGTAGCATTGTGGATAGCACAATCGCTCCAGGGTCCCAGGTTCGATTCCGGCTTGGGTCACTGTCTGTGCGGAGTCTGCACATCCTCCCCGTGTGTGCGTGGGTTTCCTCCGGTTTCCTCCCACAGTCCAAAGATGTGCAGGTTAGGTGGATTGGCCATGATAAATTGCCCTTAGTGTCCAAAATTGCCCTTAGTGTTGGGTGGGGTTACTGGGATATGGGGATAGGGTGGAGGTGTTGACCTTGGTTAGGGTGCTCTTTCCAAGAGCCGGTGCAGACTCGATGGGCTGAATGGCCTCCTTCTGCACTGTAAATTCTATGATCTTAACAATGCAAATCCTTTTAAAGTGTCCCACTTGTGTAAGTGTAAGTTATCAGTTGATGAAGCCTTCATTTTTAAATTTATGCCCTGCTGGTGTTTAAACTTCACCAAAGCCTCCTCCTAACTGGCAACTGGCTTCATCTAACTCTTATTAGCATAATATATTCGCATAATATTAGCATAATCTATTCCTTTGACACTCACGTACTTGCTGAGCTCCCCCTTCATTATATCGAAGCGGTTTGCCTCAACTACCCCATGTGGTAGCAAGTTCCAAGTTCTCACCACTCTCTGGGCAAAGGGATTTATCTTGAATTGCTTACTGGATTTAACAGTGACTATCTTACATATTTATGACCCCTTGCTTTGGATTTTTCTAACATGGAAACATTTTCTCTGCTTCCACCCATTCATCACCTCAAAGACATCCACCGTCTTCTTTCTTTAGAAAATAGTCCAATCTCGTTCTTTTCTGATAATTATATCCAGCGTTGCTAAAGGAGCAGTGGCCTGAAATTAGTCATTTCATTGGAACCTTTTGGGGGATGACTTACATTATATTACCCTTGCTTTGGACGGAAAATCATTGTAATTTTATTTGATTTTGCTGTACCATCTCCAGAAAACACAAGGAGCTACCAGAATAACCCTTGGTTACTCCTTCCTATACCTTCGTTGTGACACTGCTGCATTTTAACTTTTTTATATTCTTGTTTCATTCACAAGCACAATAAACACATCGGGCATGATTTACCGGCTGTGCCCTGCTGGAATCTAGTCCAGGAAGCTCAGCAATGACAGGGAATGGGAGAAGGAGCTCGTAGATCTGCAGGTGGAGCTGAAAGAAATCCACAAACCAGGAGGGTGGTGTGATATCTTTGCAAGTCAAGCAAGTACCGGTGCATGCATATGCAAGTTAAGTGCCTAACTGAAACTGGTTTATTCCGGTTTGCTTATATCCATACAAAAGCAAATGGCTACACGAGGGTGCTATTACAGGCAGCTTGTCAACGTCCTTACTTGAAATGAAATGAAAATCGCTTATTGTCACGAGTAGGCTTCAAATGAAGTTACTGTGAAAAGCCCCTAGTCGCCACATCCTGGCGCCTGTTCGGGGAGGCTGGTATGGGAATTGAACCGTGCTGCTGGCCTGCCTTGGTCTGCTTTGAAAGCCAGCTATTTAGCCCTGTGCTAAACCAGCCCCTATACCCCTATACTTTCCCCCTACAGTCCCACAGTCTCCTCTCTGCAGTTCAATAAAGGATAGTGTAGAATGAGGCTGCATGTTTCCAGACTCCTATAGACTTAATGAGATACTTACAGCAAGACTTGCATCCCACCACCGCAGGTAGCAGTGCATTACCTGTGGCAGTGATAAAAACAACAGACTTTAACTGATTTGCCTTGGGCTCCTTCCAGTCTGCAGCAGGGTAAAAACAGTCTTCACTCCATACCGGTATAAGACAGGTACCTTATACACTGCTTGCAAAAAAATCTAATGAGTTTATTACATACCCGGCTTGTCAGAGCAAGCGCATATGGAGACTTCATCCAAATACAGGATGACATTGACTGGACTTATGTACTTGTCAAGTCTGCTGCCAATGAACCTGTGAGAGCTGTAAGCATTGCAAATTCTGGGGGAAAGCAAGGCTTCATTCAGAGAGACTAAGACACCTTTGCCCTCTGTGGAAGGTCATTGAAATGTTACTGCCATGCTATGACCAGGCCCTTGGAATATTGATGGTGCTCAGACCATCTGCTTTCAGTGCTCTTGGTTGTGTTGTCTCAATACCCACCTTGGGTAGTGGATGTTCTCCCTGGATCTTTGCTGCCCTGTGATCATCTCAATAGCATCAGCACAGAGATGGGTCACACTGACTAGAGACTTTTCAGAAAATGAGAGAAATTATAAATTATGAACACAATTAAAAATAAACCTCAGCTTTAAATAAGTGATCCGGGCCACCAAACGGTGAGCTGTACTCACAGTTCACTGGCAACATTTAATTGGCTTTTTTATCTACCAGCAACTATCCCCACCTCCTGATGTTCACCCAGGATGATAATAAATTGCAAGTTATCCAGGAGGCTACAGAGTCGGGCCTGAGTGACAGGATTGTAGAATAGAATCACTGCAGTGCAGAAGGAGGCCATTCAGCCCATCAAGTCTGCGCCGACCCTCCGATAAAGTACCCTACCAAGGCCCACGCCCCCACCCCATCCCCGTAACCCAGTAACCCCACCTAACCTTTTGGACACTAAGGGGCAATTTAGCATGACCAATCCTAACCCTAACTCCAACCTAACCTGCACATCTTTGGGCTGTGGGAGGAAATCAGAGCGTCCGGAGGAAGCCCACGCAGACACTGGGAGGACATGCAAACTCAACACAGATAGACATCCAAGGCTGGAATCGAACCCGGGTCCCTGGCGTTATGAGGCAGCAGTGCTAACTTCTATAGCACTGTGCCGCCATTGTGTTCCATGGAATATGTGACCAACTTAATCTACAGGTTCTTTCGATCTGTGGTGTGGACCATCAGTTCCCAAAGTATAGTTCCCGAGCAGTTAAATGTGCTGCTGTCAGCAAGGCAGGTCGTTTGGTAGAACCAGTGAAACTCATGTTGATCACGGTAGCTGGCCCTCGTATATCTAATTAATTTACTTTTTGATTGCTGCCAGCAGTACAAGACATAAGGGAAGGTGGTCTGTGGTTCAGGAGTGCAGTCAGGGGGTTGGAAGGTTGGTGGTCAGGGGGCAGCCAGTTGTGCAGTTATTGAGGAGTTAAGCCAAGCTTTAACCTGTCTCGCACTTCATGGCTAACTATTCAAGCAAGTACCATGGAATTGTCAGACGCCGCTGACTCTTGCTATGGGTCTGAGACATGAGCAAAAGATGAATGAAATGAAAATTGCTTCTTGTCACAAGTAGGCTTCAAATAAAGTTACTGTGAAAAGCCACTTGTTGCCACATTCCGGCGCCTGTTCGCGGAGGCTGGTACGGGAATTGAACCGTGCTGCTGGCCTGCCATGGTCTGCTTTCAAAGCCAGCTATTTAGCCCAGTGTGCTAAACCAGCCCCAGGAAAGCAGGGAAATTGCGCACCAGAATTTCAAACTTGCACAGGATCCCGACGCACATTTCGGATGATCTGGAGATTGAAGGATTTATTCCATTATTACGGGGGAAAATATTCTAAGTTGCAGTCAAGGGTTATTTTAAGAGTTCTGGATTAAGGCAACCACAAGTTATGTTGGCTGCTGGTGGCTGGACTGTCCTTACCCCGTATGTCTGAGTGTAAATTGCACAAAGTGCAAAGTTTTAGATGAGACATTCAGTGAGGGATAATGTGGAAATTATTGCATGTTACCTTGTTAGCCCTGGACATTGATAAAAGTCAGAATACTAACCAGCTAGTAACTGCCTTCATCTGATCATATCCTTCTTCCTCCTCCCTTACCTTAACTACCGTGATGATCAATGTAAACGTTCAAAGCACTTTGCCATCAGGGCCATCAATCCTCACTTAGCAGTGATTATTCACAGCTATAGTAATATTGGAGTGATAAACTACCAATGCTGAGCCCCTGTGAAGCAATGGCCAAATCTCAACACGTGTCTGCATGTGAGACCTACTGTAAAACCTGTCCAATGATTCATCTCTCTTACAGGTTAATTTCTTCAGTGCTATCCCGTGCCTAATGCAGACTACATCAAAACATTGTTCGGGAGAGAGATGGAGAGGATGACTGAAAGGGATCAAGGGCAGGATCTATTTGTTTAGAGCGAAGAAACAACGGAGGTATTATTGCCCTACCGGGTGTATTCTATAGGCCACCAACTAGTGGGACAGGTAGAGCGGAACAAATCTGCATGGGCATCACAAAGTGGTACAAAAACTACAGAATAGCCATAACAAAAGACTATAATGAATTATCCAATAGCGACTACAATAATAATAGCAATCAGGGCAGAGAGGGGGAAGAGTTTCTGAAGTGCATTTTGGAGAAATGTATCAATCAGCATGCTTTCTGTCCAACAAGCAATCTAGAGTAAAATAATTAACTGGGGGAGACCCCGTTTGATCAGAGTGAGAACCAGTCAAACCCAAATAAATTGAAATCCAAGATTGGCAGGCAAAATTGTAATTGAACAGTTGGCTGCCTTTAAAAAGGAGGCAATTTGGGTGCAGCCTGGGTACATTCCCACACAGGGAAAGGGAGGACAATCCACAACAGGGGCGCAAGCTAATCAAATTGTAACAGAGTCCCGTGTCGAGCTTGTTTGGCCGAGTGCTTCCCGGTGCTTGTGGCTATTTTAAAAAATGGTGCCCCAAACTCACGACCCCCCACCCCCCGCAATACGGCCCGCCGACCTTCCAAAGTCCCAACTCGTCTACAAGAGGGTCCTTGGGGCCCGATTCCCAGCGTGCACACAATGCCAACCTGGCACCTTGGCATTGCCAGATTGGTACACTAGCAGTGCCGTCGCCAGCCTGACAGTGCCACATGGTCGCCTTGGCAGTGTCAGCCTGGCCCCCACTGAGCGGCGCACCATGGCCGGTAGATCATGCCCCAGAGCTCCCTGGATGCTGAAAGAGGTAGAAAATCCGACAAAGAAAGGTGCATGTGACTGATGTCCGGTTGTTAATACAAATGAGAATCAGGCTGAAAGTAAAAAGTTTGGAAAATAAGTAAAAAATTAAATAAGAAGCAAAGTGAGTGCGTAAGAAGAACCTGGCAGCCAATAAATAAGAATCCAGATGCCTTTGATAGGTATTTAAATTGTAAAATAGTGGCAAAAGAAGTGGGACTGATGAGAGATGAAAAGGGGATTTATGGATTGAGGCAGGGGACATGGCTGAGGTAGTGATTGAATAGTTTACATCTGTCTTTACCAAGGAAGAAGACATCACCAAAGATATAATGCAAAAGGAGGTTATTGTGATAATGGAAGGGCTAGAAATTGATAAAGAGGAAATAGGAGAAAGGCTGGCCGTAATAAAAGTAAATCATCAAAATCAGATCAGATGCATCCAAAGATATTGAGGAAAAAGTGGAAATTTTGAAGGCACTAGCCACAATTTCTTGATCTTCCTTAGATACAGGAATTGTGCCAGGAAACTAGAGATTTGAAAATGTTACACCCCTTTTTTTTAAAAAGGGTGAATACACTCAGCGATCACATACCAGTCAGTTTAACGTTGTTGGTGAGAAAACATTTAGAGATGCCAATATGGCACAAAACTAGCAGTCAACATGGACAAATGTAGATTACTTAAGGAAACCCAGCATGAATTTGTTAATGCAATGGGGCTGGATTATCCATTCAGGAGACCACGTTCTCCCGCCGGAATAAAATCACTCCTGGTCTGCACTGACACTAGGAGCGGCACTCAGGAGCGGTTCTCACTCCCTTCCCAAAAAGCACTTAACTTCTTTTGATGTGGTCAGGAGATGTCAATCATAGCTCGATGTTGAGCACTTTCTGCTGAAAAAAAGAGAAAGTGAAATCACTTATCTCCTAGATGTTTATAAACATTGTGCTTAATTTCAAAGCAAGGTACTTGAGATGCATTCAAGCATGATTGGAAATGAAAAGCTATTTCCCTTTGAAAGTGAATAGAAGCCTCACAGATCAAAGGATCTGATGGGGTTTAAAGCCTTGGACACCTGTAACAGCTGCTATTTTTAACACTTCTGTCGGAGGCAGCAGGTGTAAGGGACTGATAATTGAAAAAGCAGGGACTTTTTACAGTTTCTGCCTGGACTGCTCTTTAGCTTCCAGGCAGGGGTGACTGATGGGGGTACCTCTAATGGGGGTATCTCTGTTGTGGGGAGGTCTCTGATGGGGGGGGGGCTTCTCTGATGGGACAGTCTTTGGTATGGGAGTCTCTGGTTTGTGGGTCTCTGATATTGGAGGTCTCTGATTTGGGGGGGGGGGGTTCTCTGATTTGGGGGAGTCTCTGATTTGGGGGTTCTCTGATATGGGGTCTCTGATGCAGGCCTGATGGGGATTTCTAATGAGGGGACTCTGTTGGGGGATTCTAAGGGTGGGTCAGTTGTAGGGGGAGGCTGGGTCACTCTTGTGCGTGCTGTGTGTGTGTGAGGGGGGGGGGGTGACCCATAATTAGTATGGTGGTGTGGGGGGGGGGGGGGGGGTGGGGGGCAAGGATGCGCCTACTTATCAACGGAGGGGCAGGATTCGTGTTTTCGGAGGAGGGGGCCAGCCGGACCTCCGTATAGGGCCACCTGCTCAAAATGGCGGCCCAGTACCAGGAGTCCGACAGAATACCGCCATGATCCCCGCTATGCATAAATTTCCATGACAAGGAGTGAGAATGGCTGCTGGGCCTGTACAGACCAGGAGCAATTCTGCTCCGGTGGGAGAACTTTATCTGCCAAACAGAGAACCCTGCTTGAAGTTGGTTGAGTGACAGGAAATGGCAATACTGTGCCATTGTTTTGCTGACTGGAAGAATACATATAGTGTGGTTCCCCAGGGGTCACTCTGAGGGCGCCTGCTTTTCATGACCTATATTAAATTAAATTTTGTGACCTAGACCTGGGTGTGCAGGGTGACCTAAACCTTGCAAGAACTGAGAGGAGAAATGTGATAGATTTCAAGAGAGCTGGGGCAGTCTGGTGGAATGGTGGACACATGGCCAATGGAATTTAATGCAGATATGTGTGAAGTGATACATTTCAGTCAGAAGAATGCACAGAGGCAATATACAATGAAGGATACAACCCTAAAGGTGGTGTCGGAGCTGGGGATATCTATGCCCAAATCGTTAAAGCTGGTAGGGCAAGTTGACAAAGTGGTTAATAATGCACATAGAATTCTGGGCTTTATAACTCGAGGGATAGAGCCCGGTAATTATGGTGAACCTTGGTTAAAAGCAGATTCAGCCTCACTGGAGTATTGCGTCCAACAACACTTTAGGAAGGGCGTGAAGAGGGCAGCACGGTGGCGCAGAGGGTTCGCCCTGCTGCCTCACGGTGCTGAGGTCCCAGGTTCAATCCCGGCTCTGGGTCACTGTCCGTGTGGAGTTTGCACATTCTCTCCCTGTTTGCGTGGGTTTCGCCCCCACAACCCAAAGATGTGCAGGTTAGGTGGATAGGCCATGCTAAATTGCCCCTTAATTGGAAAAAAAGTAATTGGGTACTCTAAATTTATTTTTAAAAAAGGAAGGGCATGAAGGCATTCCGAGACCACTCCCAGGGATGAGGGTCTTCAGTTACATGGACTGATTGGAGAAACTGGAGCTGTTCTGAGGGAGGAGACGGTTGAGTAGAGATTTTATAGAGGCGCTCCAAATCATGAGATGTCTAGTCGATAGAGAAACTGTTCCTATTGATGGAAGGGTCAAGAACTAGAGGACAACGCTCATGACAAAAAGAACCAAAGGAGTTGGAATGCACTATCCCGGGAATGTGGTGTGGGCAGATTCAATCATGGCTTTCTATAGGAAATTCGTTTATTATCAGAAGAGAAAGTAGCCAGCGGGGCTACAGCGAGAAGGTGAGGGAGCGGAATTCGCAAGGTTTCTCTTGAAGAGAAATGGTGCGGACATGATTGGCTGAATGGCCTCCTTTTGCACTATTCTACAATTCTATATTGATCATATTGTGACCAGTTTGCCAGTTAATTTAGGTTGGGATGTGGGTTTCTAGAAATGAGGGGATGAGGTTGATCAATTTGCACATGTTTACACTCCAACGATTTTAATTATTCATTCAGCATCACAATAGAAGCAGAAAATGCTTAAGAAAAACATGCATTCCACACTAACGGAACAGCGACTCGAAATGAATAACATAGTCATAGATTTAACAGACTTGTGTGCATAACTTTCGAAGCTTAATGAACAGGATTCGGATTTTGCATGGCTGAATCATGCATGCACTCCTGTACTGTGTGATGGAAGGTTCATTCTTTATTTATGGTCAGACCCACTGATGATGCCTATCCCTAAAAGTCCTCTGGAGGAATATTTTGTCATGGTTTTGATGTGCTAATAAGACAATGATCACCACATGATGATTCCTTCAGTTTGCAACTTCTACTAAAATCATGAAATGATCCGAAAAAAAGTGTCCCTGTGGTTCTATGAGAAATAATCAGAAGAATTCTTCCCATTATGTTTGCATGTTATAAAGCCGCACAAATAGATGAAAGGTGCTACCCATGGGAAACCATGTTTGAAAGAAGCACAGGACAGCTTATGGCGAACAGCCAGTATTTCTTTTGAAAGTGTAGTAGGAATCTGGGAACGTTGGTCATTTTACCCCATGGTGATCAGAAGGAAGTCTTTCCCCTTTGTGTTTAGATTGTGCAAACGCATGGTGAATAAAGGGATTCTCTCATTGTGTTTCGGAATTACTAACACATGGGGGGGGGGGGGGGCTAAGCTTGGATAGTTGAGGGATGAAGGGTCAGGACGTTCCTCCCATTAGCTTGGTTGGAATGTGGCAGCAGGGCCAGGAGTGAGGTTGACAGTGACTCCATTCACGCCAATAAAGAGTGCGGTACTCACAGTTTTGCCCGCCAACCAAATCTAGATGAGGTGACCTCTCCCAGAACCCATGTGTTCTGGCAGCATCAGGGGGAGAGATCACTGGTGGGAGGCTGTCAGCACTGGTGCCAGGCTGTTTCCCATGAATCTTTGGGGTAACCTTGGGTGGAACTGGAGTCAGCTGTCCTGTTTTGCTTTGCAGAGGTTCATATTTTCAAAATGGCCCTTTTATGCACTGTAAACATTTGCAGTACAATGGGTAAAAGAAAATTACTGCGGATGCTGGAAATTTGTCAAAGGATCATCTGGACTCGACACGTTAGCTCTTTTCTCTCCCTCCAGATGCTGCCAGACCTGCTGAGATTTTCCAGCATTTTCTCTTTTGGTTGCAGTACAATGGGGAGCTCTTTACCCAGCATGCACCATGGCAGAGAAACCACCCTATCTCTGGGACAGAGCTGTGCTCGCATTCAGTGCCTGAGATAGAGCAGTTCCGCTGAGGCTGTGAATGCTGGGTAAAGTGTTCCCCCATTCCCCAAAAGTTGTTTCTTTCACAAAGCCCGCTGCCATATTATGCTGACCGACAGACACCAACTTTGTGAGAATTTGGTAATTCCCCCAAAACGGTACAGCGACCCTGAGCGAGCGCATTTATCCGTGTGTTTCCCGGTGCTCACAGTGTCGAGAAGCACATGGCTATTCAACGCGACTCTTGTTGTATAAGGGACCTGAATGGGGAACTGCGGGCGCACATCGCAGCCCTGCTTTGTACAGTGAGGAGCTCCGCTTGCTGGAACTCCCCAGTGTAGCGAGAGGTCGGGATGCCATTTATAAATGGCGTTCCAATCTCCGAGGACCTCAAAACCTCCTCCCCCCCTACCCCCCCGCAGCCCCCTTCACCCCCTCCAACACCCACCCCAGACCCTACCGCGTGCATGTGAGTAATGCCAGCTTGGTACCTTGGCAATGTCAACCTGGCACCATGGTATTGCCCCTGCCAGCTAGCAGTGCCAACTGGGCACCTTGGCAAGGGCAATAATGTGGTGCCAGGCAGGCTAGCATCCAGGCAGCGTTGCCAAGGTGCCAGGCTGGCATTGCTAGGGTGACAATTTGGAACTGCCAGGGTGCCCAGGTGGCACCATTAGTGGCAGGGCACCATCCTGGCCAAAGGGCAGGCAGCTCAGGGCCTTCAATCCCCTGGGAGACCTCCACAAGGGCTATTCCATCTGGCCACCATCTGTGGACGCCAGTGCTCACCCGAGATCTCTGACGCGAAAGAGATGGATCCCACAGCCTCAGGTACAATGGGAGGGATTCACATTGCAATGTCTCGCGAGATTGCGTTGGATCACGTGAGGCGTGGCGAGCAGGGTAGATCCCGGGTGCGGGGTCTCCTGGCTTTCAACGACCAAGCTAGCGCAGCGTTGCCTTTTGGATCATGTAATGTCCAGTTCCATATTGGACTGTGAAGGAAATAACAGTCGGGTCATCTCATGGGACCTTTTCCAGGCTCGACGTGGCTGATGGTGCTGGGAATCGAATGGAGAACAGTCAGGAATGCGAAACGTGCCCGATTATATCCCTGTATGGTCTAAAACATTGTGGCGCATTCCAATGTCTCCTCTGCTCCCTTCCCACACCCCTGACTCCAACCCTCAACCCTATCAGTATCCGAGTTGAGACGAGCAAATTCAGCGATGTTTAGCAATTAAATTTTGCATCTCCTCTGGGTTATGTGACCCTTTCTCACACCACATGCTCTTATGGAACATCAGGGAAAGCGATGTGTCTTTTTTTTAAGGCTGTTTGCCACTTCATTATTTCATAAAGATGTCGGCTTCAGTTAGATTGTGGGCAGATTTATTAATTTTTCCCCATAATTTATTGATAAACGCAGTCACTGTCAGCACATGCAGATTCTTCCTCTCTGGAAATTAATTCATTGAAATCTGTGCATGAATGACAAGAAACAGATGCAATTTTATAATACACAAATTGGGGCAATTGAATTGAATCTATGCAAATTGGGCCATTCAGGACATTGGGAGTAAAATTATTGTATGTAAATAAGGTCACAGTGGGTAAATTAGTTGGGAATTTAATGTCGGTGTTGAATACAATTGCTTCTAATCAGTTCACAGTCAACTGAACTGCAAACAAATCTCAATCAGATGCACTGACTGTTTTCCCAGTTCTTATTTGCTAATTAGCTGACTTCTCTCCCACTCGCAGCGACAAAGTGGCATGGTAACAGTATCTTTGGATAATGGAAGAAAGTGTTCTTAAAATCCATCTTCATTGTATTTGACTGCCATTAGAAAAATGAGAAATCCTGAGCAACAATCTGTGTACATGTGTAATTTGAAAAGCTAGGAGCAGCACAGATGGAGAATTGGATGGCGAGCGCTTTGAACTCTTCGTGCAAATGCAGTTCTTCAGATCTTCCTTGTTAAACTCCATTTGATCCTTCCAATGAGTAGTTCAGGAGGAATGTCTTTAGTTGTTAGAATGTGGATCTCCCTTCCGTGTGGACTAGACAAGGAAGGGAATTCCTCGGCCATTGGGATTCTCTTTTCCCGCCGGCGGTGCATCCCTGCCCGCGGGTTTCCGGCGGCAGGAGGTGGCTTCGGTGGGAGACCCCATTGACAAGCGGCGGGAAGAGAGAGAAAACTGCCACCAGCGAAATGCGCACAACCGAGAAACACACGGCTGGGGGGAGCGGAGAACCGTGCCCGAGCTGAACGATAGAAATGCATTTACGATAATATCAATAATAAGAACCTTTATTAGTGAAACACGTCGGCTTACATTAACACTGGGCAACAAGTTACCGTGAAAAGCCCCCAGTCGCCACATTCCGGCGCCTATTCGGGTACGCAGAGGGAGAATTCAGAATGTCCAAGTCACCTAACAGCACGTCTTTCGGGACTTGCGGGAGGAAACCGGAGCACCCGGAGGAAACCCACGCAGACACGGGGAGAATGTGCAGACTCCACACAGACAGTGACCCAAGCGGGATTCGAACCCGGGACCCTGGCGCTGAGAAGCAACAGTGCTAACCACTGTTCTATTCTACCGAGGAAGCTAAATAAACTCAGGATGGAGAAAGGACTCAGAGGCTAAGCCAGTAGGGTTAGATGGAGTAGGGAGGGGGAGGCTCATGTCGTGTATAAATACTGGTATGGACCAGATGGACAGAATGCCCTATTTCTCTCGATTTAGCCAGATATAATTCTACACGAGAGCAGCAAGCACTCACTTGAGTTAAGGGCAGGAGAGAAAAGCAAACTGGACTTTTTCTTGTCACCATTGACAGAAGAAGTTTTGAATTGTTTTTAAATTAGGCATGTCTTCCTAAACCTCTGACTGTGCGATCCAATTTAGCAACAACGCGCAGTGTTATGATTAACTCAGAAATGTAGTTTATTCATGGTGAAAACCAAGGGTAGCACACACTCACGCACACACACACTTTCTAGTAGGAACTCGGGTTCAGCTGGCTGAAGTCTGTGGTTGTAGAGGTCTCTGGACAGTTGGCGCTGATAATGCAAGATAAAGTTGGGACACAGAGACTGGATCAGTTCTACAGGTTGTTACTACCTTTGTTTACAAACCACAAGCAGCGAGTATGTTTCTCGTGTTGACCAAATGACCACACAGCCAGTATGTTAGTTCAAAAGACAGTTTATTATTAAATACAAGACTTATCTCTCTGTGCAATGATACATGCGGCTACGCATTAAACTACACCTATCAACTAAGATGACCTTTACTTAACTTGTGGGTGACCAGTTCTGTGCAGGTAGGTAAGGCCTTTATCTGAGTCCCCACGTGTGTCGGCTGGAAATCATCAGGTTCGTCTCGGCTGCGGCTCGTCTCTCTCAGATCGCGGGTCTTGAACTTGGCTGGTTGTTATGCTACGATTGGTGTGGGCACAGGCCAGTCCTAAAAGAGATCGATCCCTCGTGCGCAGGGCCTCTTATCTTTCTTCTCTTTCGTACCCTTTTGGGCAGGGTTAACTCAGGATCCAATGGATCAATAGGGTCTCGACCACTCTGATCGATACTGGCCAATTAGGGGCGGGTAACTTGATGGCTGGGCGGGTCCTAGTCATTATTGTTCCAAGTGCGTAGGCCTTTCCAAATAAGGGGAGGTGGTGCCGGTGAGTCTGCTACTGTTGCTATTCCTTAATTTGAGTCTATTGTCCTGGGGAAATCGGTGATTAACCTTTAACAGGTGCAAGTTTCAGTTCGGTCTGGATTTCTTTTGCTCAATACACAGGGGCTGTGTATTGTCTGTGTCCCGACTTGACCACAATTTCCCTTATCCTTTGCGGGCGGCCATTTTAGATGGCTACAAGGTGATGGGAGGAAATCTACCAGCAGAGACAGGCTTCAAGGAGCATGCTGCTGTTCAGCCTGGCGTTCTGCTTCTCCCTGGTTCACTGGCTGATTGTTAAACATTAGACTGAGGATTTCTCAGTTCTCAAAGGAATATGGAGAGTTCTAAATGGTCATTTGAGTCAAGTAATCCATTTTCTCAACAATTAATTCAAAAGGGATATTTATTCATTGTCCGCAACTGGCTTTGATTTCAGAACTGATAATGTCCCAGCTATTAGCCTTTGAAAGCTTAACTATCCATATTAAGGTACCTGTGCTGAGAAGCCATTATCTAGGCAAATCCTGCTCGAGGGGTAAGCTTATCGAGTTGCAAATGATGCCCATTGTCCCCTCACTGGTTACCTTTTGAAATGGACTTGGACAATCCGAGGTTTGAGATGAGTCTGTAAACAGCTCTGCAGTTGTAATGAGTTTTGATTTGTGAGTTATCTGGTTTTGGAATTATAATGTTCTTACAATTGGATTTGAGATTCCACCATTGTGAAAGGAGGATTCTTTTGTTCTTATAACTTCTGTTGGTCATGTGACTTGTAGCAGCTGTCTTTTCTTTTGCTTTGGCAGAAAGTCCATTTTTAAAATAGCAAAACAACTAAGGTTTTGACACATGCAATTTTGGATACCTTTTCATGTCATATTGACACTTGCCAACAGTAATATACAATGTGACTTGTCATATTTCTACCTCATCTGTTCTCCTACATCAAGCATCATGCCTCAAACTTGTCCTTTGACAAGATGTTTGCTATTTGATTCCCAATGACAAACTTTTCTCTACATTCTGTTGATTATTTTTTACATCGTCCCCTATTTGAGATGTGTTATTTTTGTACCACCCACATACTTGTGGAAGAGACGTCAGTTGTTTCCTGGTGACAGTGGTTGTATTTGCCAGCAAATTTGATATATTTTGGCTGGGAAATAGGATTACATGGAATATAAATCGGAGACGGGCCATTTGTCCCAACCAGTCTATGCTGTCATCATTCCTCATTGAATTTTATCAGCAAAACCATATATTCTCTTTTTCCTCATAGTTTGCCCAACTTCCCCTTAAATCCATCCATACTATTCCCCTCATTCACTCCCTATTGTAGTGAATTCACATTCTCTTTTTCTTTAGAAAATATTTTATTGAGGCACTTATAATTTTAACAATTTTAAACATCAAATTTCAATAAAAACAAAACCATAATAATATACGCAACAAACGCGAGTTCTACATTCTCATCTCTCTCTGGGTAAAGACGTTTCTACTGAATTCCCTGTTTGATTTTTTGTGGTGTCTACATTGTTGTCCTCTAGTTTCAGTCTTCGCCATAAGTGGAAACAATTCCTCGGTGTTGACTCTCAGCAAAAGTAGTTTTGAAGACCTCTATTTGGTCACCACTCAGTCTGTTCTTTTCAAGAGAAAAATTATTCAACCAGTTCATCCTTTCCTGACGGATATACCCTCACATTTCGGGCACCATCGCTGTATTGATTTTTCTACACTCTCCTCTGTGCCTCTTTTGTGGTTTGTCGGCCAGAGATTGTTATATCTGGTGAACCTTCAGCCAGTGCCGCAATATAACATCCATCAACATCCTGTAGGCTACCATTTGACAGAAACTGAACTGCACCAGCTGCATAAATAGTGTGGCGCCAAGAGCCGATCAGAGGCAGGGAATTCTGGGGCAAGCAGCTCACCTCCTGACTCCCCAAAGCCTGTCCACCATCTACAAGGCACAAGTCAAGAATGTGATGGAATATTCGCCACTTGCCTGGATGACTGCAGCTCCAACAACACTCAACAAGCCTGACGCCATTCCAGGACAAAGCAAACTGCTTGATTGGCACTCCACCCACCAGTTTAAACATTCTATCCCTTCACCATTGACACATAACGGCAGCGGTGTGTACCATCTACAAGATGCACTGCAGCAACTCACCAAGGCATCTTCGACAGCACTTTTCAAACCCATGACCTCTACCATCTAGAAGAGTAAGAGCAGCAACGGCATGGGAGGATCACAGCTTGCAAGTTCCCCTTCAAGCGATGCACCATTATGACTTGGAACAATTTTGCCATTCCTTCACTGCCGCTGGATCAATATCCTGGAACCCCCTCCATAGCAGTACTGTAGGTGTACGTACACCGCATGGACTGTAGCTGTTGAAGAGGATAACTCACCACCAAGGGCAGGCAGGTGGCGTAGTGGTATTATCACTGGGATATTAATAATCCTGGGACCCAGGGTAATGCTCTGCGGACCGGGATCGAATCCCACCAAGGCAAATGGCGCAATTTGAATTTAATAAATATAATCTGGAAATAAAAAGTCTAATGCCGACTATGAAACTATTGTCGATTGGTGGAAAAACCCATCAAGTTCGTTGACGTTCTTTTGGGGCGGAAATCTGCCATCTTTATCTGGTCTGGCCTCCACGTGACTCCAGGTCCTCAGCAATGTTTTCGATTCTTAAATACATGATGAAATGGGTAGCAAGCCAGTCACTTGTATCAAACTTCTAGAAACTCTATAAAGAATGAAACCGGATGGTTTACCCAGCACCGACCAAGACAGTGAAAATGACAATGGCAAACCCAGCCCTGTCAACCTGGCAGAGGTTTTCCTGACTAAAACCTAGGGGCTGCTGGCAACATTAGGCGAGCTGTCCCACAGATTAGTCAAGCAATAGCCTGACATAGTTATACTCATGGAATCAATCATACCTGACAGATAATGACCCAGACATCACCATCAACTCGCCTGAGTATGTCCGGCCCCACTGACAGGTCAGGCCCAGCAGAAGTGATGGCAGCACAGTGGTGTACAGTTGGGAGGGAGGTGACCTTGGAGTCCTTGCCATTGACTCTGAAAACCATGAGGTCTCATGGCATCAGGCCAAATATAGACAAGCAAACTTTCTGCTGCTTGCCATGCACCGCTACTACCGTCCCCCGCTACACAGTCACCCCCCTCCCCCAACTGATGAATCAGTCCCCCTCCATGTTGACCACAACTTGGAGGAAGCACTGAGGGTGGCAAGGCCACCGAAGGTACTTTGGGGTGGAGACCAAGAGTGAGTCAATAGTACCACTGCTGATCCAGCTGAATCAGTCCTAAAGGATATAGCTGCTAAACTGGGACAGTGACAGGTGGTGAGGGAACCAACAAGAGAAAAAACATACTAGACCTTAACCTCACCAACCTGCCTGCCATAGATGTAACCATCCATGAGAGTATTCATAGGAGAGGCCACCGCACAATCCTTTTGGAGACAAAGTCCCATCTTCACAATGAGGATACCCTCCATCGTATTGTGTGGCACCACCACCAAGCCAAGTGGGACAAATTTTCTACAGATCTAGCAATTCAAGACTGTGCAACCAAGAGGCACTGTGGGTCATGGCAGCAGCAGAATTGTACTCAAAAACTATCTATAACCTCATGTCCCAGCATATCCCCACTCTACCATTACAACCAAGGCAGGGGATAAACCCTGGTTAAAAGAAGAGTACAGGAAAGCAGGACAGGAGCAACAACAGGCATGCTTAAAAATGAGGTGACAACCTGGTGAAGTTGCATAACAGGACTACTTGCATGCCAAACAGCGTAAGCAGCATCTGATAGACAGAGCTAAGCAATCCCACAACCAATGGATCATATCTAAGCTCGGCAGTCTTGCCACATCCAGTCATGAATGGAAGTGGACAATTAAACAGCTCACTGGAGAATGCTCCACAAATATCCCCATCCTCAATGATGGGGGAGGCCAGTACATCAGTGCAAGAAATAAGGCTCTTATTTTCTTATCTTCAGCCAAAAGTTCTGAGTGGATGAAATTTCTCGGTTTCCTCCAGGGCCTCACGGTAGCATGGTGGTTAGCATCAATGCTTCACAGCTCCAGGGTCCCAGGTTCGATTCCCGGCTGGGTCACTGTCTGTGTGGAGTCTGCACGTCCTCCCCGTGTGTGCGTGGGTTTCCTCCGGGTGCTCCGGTTTCCTCCCACAGTCCAAAGATGTGCAGGTTAGGTGGATTGGCCATGCTAAATTGCCCGTAGTGTAAGGTTAATGGGGGGATTGTTGGGTTACGGGTATACGGGTTACGTGGGTTTAAGTAGGGTGATCATTGCTCGGCACAACATCGAGGGCCGAAGGGCCGGTTCTGTGCTGTACTGTTCTATGTTCTATGTCCCCAACACATGATGCCAAGAAATGGCTGAAGCATTGGATTTTGCAAAGGCTATTGGGTCTGATCCCGTTCCGGCAATAGTACTGAAGACTTGTGCTCTGAAACTTGCCGCACCTCTATTCAAGATGTTCCAGTAAAGCTACAACATTGGCATCCACCAGCAATTTGGAAAAATGCCCGGGTATGAACTGTCCAGAAAAAATAGGACAAATGCAACCCGGCCAATTATCGCCACATCAGCCTATTCTCAATCATCAATAAAATGATGCAAAGGGTCACCAACAATGATATCAAATGGCACTTGCTGGTTCCGCCAAGAACACATTAGTTCCTGAACTCATTGCAGTCTTGGTTCAAACATCAACAAAGCTGAACTCCAGAGGTGATGTGAGAGTGACTGCCCTTGACATTAAGGCAGCATTTGAATGAGTGTGGCATCAAGGAGCTCGAGCAAAACTGGAATTAAAGGGAATAGGGAGAAAACTGTCCGCTGGTTGAAGCCATATCTGGCAAAAAAGGAAGATGGTTGTTGTTGGAGGTCAAAGATGTCAGCTTCAGGACATCAATTCAGGAGTCCCTCAGGGAAGTGTCCCAGGTCCAATCATCTTCAGCTGCCTTATCAAAGATTTTCCTTCCATCATAAGTTCACAAGTGGGGATGTTTCAGGGTACAATTTTCAGCACTGTTCCCGATTCCTCAGACAGTGAAACAGTCCATGTCCAAATGCAACAAGACCTGGACACGATTCAGGCTCAGGGTGACAAGTGGCAAGTAAGATTCGTGCCAGGAAGTTACTATCTCCAGCAAGGGAGAATGTAACCATTACCCCTTGATAGTCAATGGCATTCCCATTGTTGAATCGGCCACTATCAACATCCTGGGGGTAACCATTTGCCACAACCTGACCTGCACTAGCCACATAAATCTATGGCTACAAAAGCAGTTTGGGGTCTAGGAATAACTCCTGACTTCCCAAAGACTGTCAACCATCTACAAGGCACAATCCCGGTTGTGATGGAATTCTCTTCATTTGCCTATATGAGTGCAGCCCCAATAACACTCAAGAAGCTCAACACCATCCAGAACAAAGCAGCCTGCTCAATCGGCATCCCATCCTCAAACATTCTCTCCCTCCATCACCTACGCACAGTGGCAGCAGTGTGTACCATCTACAATAAGCACAGCAGGAAGTTACCAAGGTTCCTGAGCACATTCTAACCCCACCATCGCTACCATCTAGAAGACAAGGGCAGCAGACGCATGAGAACACCACCATTTGGAAGTTCCCTGACAAGCCACACACCATCCTTCACTGTCACTGAGACGTAATTCTGGAACTCCCTCCCTAACAGCACTGTGGGTGTACCTACACCACAAGGGCTACAGCAGTCAAGGAGGCAGCTCTTCGCCACCTTCTCAAAGGTGATTGAGGATGGGCAATAAATGCTGGACCTAGCCATCGCCTTCCACATCTCATGAAATAACATATTTTTAAAAATAGGCTAAATTTTCACAAAAGCATTCCAAAACTAAAGACAACCATCCCTGTTTTGAGATCATTGCACGATATCCCAATGAATTTTTTGGGAGGCAACCAATTAATGGATTGCCTATACGATCGACATCTGATTTGGGATGGTGGACACTGAGGAGCCGGGAGTTTGGGGCGCTGAGCTCCATTTCCAGAAACAAGTCTCAATTATAACCACCTCGTTGACTGAGCGACACACGGTAGCACAGTAATTAGCACAGTTGCTTCAAAGCCCCAGGGTCCCAGGTTCGATTCCCCGCTGGGTCACTGTCTATGCGGAGTCTGCACGTTCTCCCCGTGTCTGCGTGGGTTTCCTCCGGGTGCTCCGGTTTCCTCCCACTGTACAAAGATGTGCAGGGTAGGTGGATTGGCCACGATAAATTGCCCTTTAGTGGCCACAAAGGTTAGGCGGAGTTACTGGGTTACGGGGATTACTGGGTTACGGGGATAAGGTGGAGGCGTGGGCTGAAGAAGCGTGCTCTTTCCAAGGGCCGGTGCAGACCCGATGGGCTGAATGGCCTCCATCTGAACTATGAATTCTATGATTCCATGAATTTTTTGCGCCTTCCAGTCACCCTACTCCGAATTGTCCACTTAAGGGCCACAGTTGGATTACGGAAGGGCGAACCACAGATGCTGATCTGGCTGCCCTGCAGGGGTTAGGGTTGGACAGCGGGTCTGTCGCCAGCAGCACAATGCTCTACTGTTTTCCTCCCTGTTTTCCCACCGCGTGAGATCCAGCCCAACATGTCCTGATAATGAAGCACTTGCCATGTTGCCCTCAGCTGCAGGAAACTGCTCTGACAGTCTTTTGAACACTCTTATTTTACCCTCTTAACCACTGACAGGCCTCCATTGCGTGTGACTGCTGACATGCTCGGAGGAAAGTTCCGGTGATAAATGACTCGACGCGGAGATGCATGGATCTCTTTCACAGTCATTCGAGCAGATGCAGAGATCATTGTTTCAACCTTCTTTGACATCTGAACACCTATTTAGTTAATAAAGTGGGGGGGGGGGGGGGTAGCGGGAAAGTACTCTGCAAGTCTTGTAACAGAGAGCGTTTAAACCTCTTTAGTCAGAGATTGTATTCATGCGAATGGTAGAAGGTTGCTTCAAGATGTTCATCCTGTAATCCTCCAGTACCCAGGAGATCATGAAAGAATGATTAAGTTCCTTAGAGACCAGCTAAGGTTCCCTCCATTGTCTTCAGAATCATTGGTGGAGCAAAGCCAACACCAAAATTCAGCCCTTTGGTCATGATATCCTCTATGTATTTATTGTCAAATTACAACTTCAGAGATCTTCGATTACAAGTAAGATCTAATTGATAACATTGTTGCCTACCATTGGAGTCCATCTTCAGCCCTGGGCAGAGGATATTCATGAACCTGCAAACTAAGATAGTCACCACAAATTCTTGTATCACACTCAGATTTCCCTCCAGGCATAATCTTTGTTGCATTAATTATACCCTCACGCTCCACATGCCCCTTATTCCTGTCATATGTTGACATTATTCCTTTGCCTACTTTCACAAAACTTCAACCATTTTGCCATAATGGGGGCCATAAGACGATAAGACATAGGAGCAGAATTAGGCCACTCGGTCCATTGAGTCTGCTCCGGCATTCAATAATGGCTGATATTTTTCTCACCTCCATTCTCTTGCCTTCTCCCCATAACCCCTGCTCCCCTTATTAATCAAGAGCCTATCTACCTCTGCCTTAAAGACACTCAGTGATTTGACCTCCACGGCCTTCTGCGGCAAAGAGTTCCACAGATCAACCACCCTCTGGCTGAAGAAATTCCTCCTCATCTCTGTGTTAAAGGATTGTCCCTTTAGTCTGAGATGGTGTCCTCTGGTTCTAGTTTGTCCTACAAGTGGAAACATCCTCTCCACGGCCACTCTATCCAGGCCTCGCAGTATCCTCTAAGTTTAAATAAGATCCCCCCTCATCTTTCTAAACCCCAACGATTGCAGACCCAGAGTCCTCAACCGTTCCTCATACGACAAGCTCCTCATTCCAGGGATCATTCTTGTGAACCTCCTCTAGACCCTCTCCAAGGCCAGCACATCCTTCCTTAGATACGGGGCCCAAAACTGCTCACAATACTCCAAATGGGGTTTGACCAGGCCCTTTGTACTTAGATGCCCTTTGATCCATCTGACCATCTCTCCATTTTAATCCTCAATAATGATGTGAGCAGCAGCGATCATCTTAGACACAGAAAGGGCTCAGAATCTGGATGTACTGCCAGAGAGTGTGGTGGAGACAGATTCACTGGAGGCCATCCAAAGGGAATCGGGTAATTACGTGAAAAAAAAACATTTGCAGGGCTGTGGGGCAAGGTCAGGATAGTGGGACTCGGTGAGTTTCTCTTGAGAGCCGGTATAACCATGAATGGACGAATAACCTCTTCCTATGCTCGAACCATTCCATGATTGAACATTTTGACTCTCGCCTGCGCATCAACATTTTATCATTTCATCTATTGCAAGCGAGCAGAAAATAAGCCAATCTGCAAGCCTTTAAATATCCGGTGAAACTTAATTTGTCCAAAATTCAAAATAGAGTCTTTCTATGTGTTCACTCCAGCCAAACGCTGTTGAGTTCTGTGCACTGTTTTCAACCAATGACAACATGAAAGAAAATAGGTGTGACAAGACAGATCACAAATCTGGACAAAGGTGCCTCATGCACAACCTTCATAAAATGGCTGCTTTTATTTCAAACGCTTCAGACTTATTGAGCATTATATCCAAAAGTATTAGAGGACACCCTTGAATATGATTGTTGGAATATTCTCACCCCATCTCGTGTTTAGTCACCAATACGAAAGTACAATGTATATCTGAGATAATGGCCTGGATATTAACAGGGGTGGGGTGCTTAATTTGGGAGATTAATTGTGGGCAGAAAACACAGATTTCCCTGTATTGTGTATGGTTTTAACTCCAACATTTCTTTATGTGGATGTGCGTCTAATGTGTGTTCTGATACCCTGATTGATGCCTGTCACTTCCACCCCCACGTGCCCCGGAGTCACAACACAAGTTGTGATTAATAATTCTTATAAAAGTAGCGGCAGTCTTTGGCCCTTGGCTAACCCAATAATTACAGTCACCAGGTTTGTAAGTTTGTTGACGCCGTCGGAAAAGCCGTCGTGTTTCCCAACGGCATCAACATGGCCTCAGGATCAGCAATTCTGGCCCCTACAGGGGGCACGGCACTGGAGCGATCCACGCCGCTCCAGCTGCTGATCCTGGCGTTAACTGGGCACTGCGGAGTCTGTGCATGTGCAGTGGCACCAGCGCCAATGCGCGCATGCGCAGTGTCTCCAATCTCCGCGCCGGCCCCGACGCAACATTGCGCAGGGCTCCAGGGGCCGGCGCGGAAGAAAAGAGGCCCCCAGCTAGAGAAGCTGGCCTGCTGATTGGTGGGCCCTGATCGAAGGTCAGGCCACAGCGGAGGCCCCCCCCCATTCGGGGTCAGAATTTCTCACTCCCTCCCCCCCACAGGCCGACCCCGGACCCTTTCACGCCGAGTTCCCTCCGGCTGAGAGCAGGTGTGAACGGCGCCCGGGGAAACCCGGGTTTTTTACGACAGCCGCTTGGCCCATCCCGGGCCGAGAATCGGCGGGGGGCCGTGTAGAGCGGCCCCCAACCAGCGCCACGCCAACCACGCTGGCACCAATGGCGCCGATTCTCTGCTCTGCGGAGAATCGTGTCCCTTGCATCGGGGTGGCACATGGCGCGATTCCTGCCAGTCGCGGGGATTCCTTGGCCCATCCCTGGGCTGAGAGATTCCCACCACTGACTCCCAGTTCAACTGCCCCACCCTCTACTCGCACACACAAGACAGACAGAAACAGATGGTGACCAGGCGGAATGGCATGGAGGGGGATCTCCCAGTTGATTGGAGGCCCCCGGGTGGCTGGTATCTGGGC
Source organism: Scyliorhinus canicula (assembly GCF_902713615.1). Classification (NCBI taxonomy): domain Eukaryota; kingdom Metazoa; phylum Chordata; class Chondrichthyes; order Carcharhiniformes; family Scyliorhinidae; genus Scyliorhinus; species Scyliorhinus canicula. The sequence continues at coordinate 15,791,214 of NC_052153.1, read as the reverse complement.
CGGATGGCACCTTGGCACTGCTAATGCCACCCGGGCAAATTGGCACGGCCAGCCTGGCACCCTAGCAGTGCCACCTGGCTATCCTGGTGTGTCCAGGTTCCATTATCAGGCTGGCAGAGGCACTAACCGGGTGCTAGGCTGGCAAAGCCAAGGTGCCCAGGTGCCATTTTGCCCACACCGGGACCGAGCCCAGAGGGTGCCCAGCATGTCTGAGGTGAAGTGCGGAGAGCTCAAGGACCCCCCCCAACAGATGAGTTGGGGCATTGGGGGGGCCCGGGAGTCACGTCGGGAGGGGTGCGAATCGAGAGATCAGGATGGCATCTACAAATGGCGCCCTGATCTCTTCCCACACTGCGAATGCTGCTCGCCGGTGTTCCTCAGTACAGGAAATGACTCGGGTGGTGGGGTATTCCCCATTTGGGCCCCAAAAACGCAACAGAATGCTGTTAGCAAGTGTCTGGAATGACCTCGCTAATCCCGCCCAGGACGGACTCTATTTTTTTGGTTAGATCGCGCCCAAATCTTAAAGTGGCATGTCCATTAATCATCCATAGGTCAACAAGGCAACAGCAAAATAATGGAAAGGGGAAATAGGGGAATGAACAGGCAGGACTCTGACATGCAGGAGAAACTTTAGGGACTGGAGGGAAACATTCATGTTTCCCCTGGCCCACTGGCAGTGCAGTAAAGGAACTTAGCTACTTCCTCCATGCGCGCACCAATCCACACCGTCCACCCGTGCGCGCTGCCCCACCATCTCACTTCCATTGTTGGTTTCCCTGCAGCGTGGACATCCCAGTGCCAGGGTTAAGCCAAAGACTATGGACATCATCCACAATTTTAAAAAGCCAACTCACCTCCTGGACGCGGATTGGCTGCCTGTCCTGGCCCCACCTCCGTTTAACTCAGAAGGGGGGTGGTTTGGAGATGCATTAAGGTCAGGTTTGAAATTATTGTTTACCTGACCTGACACACACCCAACCATTTTGTTACGCGTTGGTACGATGCTGTTAAAAATCATCCCAGTAAAACCGGCAACCTGTCAGCTCTCTGCCAACGGAGTGGCAACAGAACAGACTGTGATGGCTTGTTCTATTTTCCTCACCTACCCCTTTGGAAACAACATTTTGTATTCATCTCCTTCTCTGTTGCTCTCCCTGCATTAAGAGACATCCTGACTGCAGTTATGTGTGAGTCATGTCTCATTTCTCCGTGACCAAAGGCACAGTGACCTTCTCATTTTCTGTCACTCTTCCCCTCATCTCCTGGATGTGATGGAGCTGCCTACGAGTTTGCCTGAGGTAAGTGCCAATTGCCTTCTGCTGCCTCTCCCAAGTGACCATACCTCGCGCACTGGACTGACACATGACGTGAATTGAAACCCAACCTGCTCATGCTCCCACTCGATGTCTACAGATGCGCACTTGTCAGCAAAGGTCACTGGAATAACAATCAGGATCAGGAACCTTGGCTGGTTTCTCAGTTTCCCAGCCCAGGCCTCTGGGATAAACTGTCGCGCTCTAACTGCTGTCAGCCAAGTCAATGCAGAGCTGCAGAATTGGAAGGGTTAACGCCTTTTACCCAGTAGACTCTTGATGATACCCAACCAGCTGCAGCTGTCATTCGGATATCAATCACCTTTATGAAGCTGTACATCCGCTCCCTGCAGAAGAGCATTAGATTCAAAACAAAAACACTGCCAATTTTCTAACTGAGGAAACCTTTGGAACTTTTGGCTGAAAACGTAGAGCTAAAATTGCCGATAATGTGCTTGTGATGAAGTGAAGTACAGATAACTGGATAGTTACCAGAAATGGAACGAACCATGCCACACAGAATACCCTGCCTGTCAATTGTTACAAGGGTGCAACTGTAACATGAGCCAACTGTTTCTTCAGTGTAGTTTTCAAATGGTGGAATTCAACTGAGCATGACCAGTAGGGCGAGATTCTCTGGCCCCACGGCGTGGTTCTCGGTGCCAGGAAGTGACCTGCCGTTTGCCGGCGGTGGAACCTTCTAGTCCCGGGTCTGTCAATGGGATTTGCCATTGAATCCACCCCACGCTACCGGGAAACCCCGGGCGGGAGTGCGCCGGTCGTCAGCGGAACCGGAAGATCCTGCTGGCGTGCACAGATGGAAAATCTAACACGTAATTTCAAATGTGTCTTTGTCGTCAGGATTATAAGAAAATTACACTCTGATTGTTTAACTCTCTGATGTCTTTCAGCCAGGTTTTTTAAAAATCATTTTAAGAATAAAAACATGTTCGCGGTAATACGGATTTCGCATCAACATGACTCCAGAATATCACAAAGAACGTAACAACAATGATTGCACTTCAGAAATAATAATCTTTATTGTCACAAGTAAGCTTACATTCACGCTGTAATGAAGTTAGTGTGAAAAGCCCCTTATCGCCACATACCGGCGCCTGTTTGGGTACACAGAGGGAGAATTCAGAATGTCCAAATGACCTCATGTAATGTAGAAAACTGGACAGTCAATTTTCACACAATAAACTCAAAGAACAATGCGATAAGTGACCAATTGATGATAAATCAATGCTTTAATGATGTTAGTTGGTGAGAAAATTTGTGGGGGGAGGGCTGCATGTGAGATTATCCAATGCCGTTTGTTTCCAATGCAGTTTACACACAAACAGTGCACTGTCTGCTCATTTAAATGACTGGAGAATGCAGAAGGCGTTAATTGCATCTTTAAGAGGCTGTACAGCATATTGGTGTCACAGAATTGAGAGGGTCCAATGCAAAATAAAGCAAGCATATGCTACTTAAGCAAACCTGCGCCTCTTAATGGGGAGGTGCATTGCGGCCGGAGCTGTTGCTGGAAATCATGCTAGAATTGATTCTGACCTGGGAAAGTCAGAAGAATTGCACAATGTTGCAAAAGCGGTCACCAGGATTTTCTGACACTGTGCTACAGGAGGCCTTGGTGCAAGAGGCAGAGAGGAACAGGCATATCATTGTTCCACCAGAGAGAGGCCTTCCAAACCAATTTTGCAAATGTAGTGGAACCAGTTAGCCATGCCTTTCAATGCCAGGGATCTAGCCTTGTGAGAACCTGAGTGCTAACTTCTGGGATAGCCTGCATGTTCGAGGTCAATGAATGCCACATCCTACTAACCGTGCCACCATCCTCAAATGCAGCTCAATGTATCGTACACCATTCACGCCCTCCCCCCCCCCCCCCCCCCCCCCCGCCAACCCTGTAATTTACCTGCCAACAATCTCCACCAATTTGGGCTCATACCTCATTCATAGCTTCACCTCACAATTAGCCCTGCTGTAACTTCCCATCTAAATCTCCCAGGTTACACACACTGCTAACCATTCAGCTGTGACAGATACATCACCAAAACACATTGCACCTCACACAGTGACATGCTCCTTCCTCATTTTGTCATGAGAATGTCACTTTAAGAAATGTTTGTCTGCTATGTTACTGCAGTGATGTCAGAGTGTGGGTGGAACTAAGCTCTGGATCTTCTTTTTAGTTACACTTTCAGAAAAGCTTGGGTGCGTCTGCTTTTTGGGGTTTTTTAAAATTCAGATTCTCTGTTCTCAGTAGTGAATTTAAACCTGATGTGCTTCTATTAAAAGTTTTTTTTATGTCTTACGGATGTTAAAAGGAAAGTAAGGATTACTTAGTATATTCTTTGGGGGTTGTATTTGAATTGCTAAGATGTTCACTATGTTTTAAAAGGTTAACTTGAGTTAATAGAATAAACATTGTTTTGCTTCAAAAAATACTTTTCGATTTCTGTTGTACTACACCTGTAGTGTGGGCCGTGTGCTCTCCACACCACAATCTAGTAAAAGTTGTGGGTCAGGTGAACTACCTGATATACTTTGGGGTTCTCTAAACCCTGGCCCGTAACAATTTGCAAGACAAGGTAGCACATAATTAGAGGCAGCAAGAGCTAACTATGGCTGCACGTCCTTGCCTCATTGGAGGAGGCCATTTGGCTGGACAGTTAGGAGTCAGCCATATAGCCGTGGGTCTGGAGTCATACGTAGGCCAGACCAGGTAAAGACGGCAGATTTCCTTCCCACCCAAGCACATTAATGAACCAGATGGGATTTACATCAATCGATGATGTTTTCATGGTCACCATTACTGAGACTAACGCTATATCACAGATTTATTAATTGAATTTAAATTCTACTACCTGTGTAACACTCCCTGCCTGGTCTAAAAGTTCTTCTGTCTCTACTCTGGATATCAATGACACACAACGACATGTCTGAGGTTCCACCAAAGGTGACACATCTTTATCAACCAACCCCTACACATACAAAGACCTTTGTCCAGGATGAATCTAACAACAAGTTTTACCCTTCCAGGCGCAGAAACATTCAATTAAATCCACTCAAAACTACCTTATTTCTAATGTTTACCAATACAAAATGAGGCTGCATGGTGGCACAGTGGTTCACACTCGTCCAAAGCCCATTGTCTTTGTTCCTAGCTATCTAATATCTGCTTACTGCATTGGAAGCACAGAGTGAGGTCGTGCAAACTCAGAATGTCTATTTTATCGTGGCTCTCGTTTGTGAATTGTGACCCAGCAGTCAGCAAGGGAGGAAGGTAGGGTGTGGAACTGTTCGTGGGGAGGAATTGGGATTGTGTTTACTGATATTAGGGATTGTGTTTACTGATATTACTGATACTGAGACTAGGGGCCTCACGGTAGCATGGTGGTTAGCATCAATGCTTCACAGCTCCAGTGGTCCCAGGTTCGATTCCGGCTTGGGTCACTGTCTGTGTGGAGTCTGCACGTCCTCCCTGTGTGTGCGTGGGTTTCCTCCGGGTGCTCCGGTTTCCTCCCACAGTCCAAAGATGTGCGGGTTAGGTGGATTGGCCATGCTAAATTGCCAGTAGTGTAAGGTTAATGGGGGGATTGTTGGGTTACGGGTATACGGGTTACGTGGGTTTAAGTAGGGTGATCATTGCTCGGCACAACATCGAGGGCCGAAGGGCCTGTTCTGTGCTGTGCTGTTCTATGTTCTATCTATATTGCAGTCAGATGAGAGCTCCATGGAGGGCCCGGTCTGAACGGCGATCCGCTTGACAGGCAGGGCCACAAATCCCTACCCACAGGATGAAATCTGACCATACTTTTTCGAAGTGTCAGGCTCAGATCGCAAATGAACATGTCGCTCTTCAACAGCACAGCCCATTTTTCTTTCCAGAAAGTGAGCCTCTTTAATGAAAAAAAAGCGTTGGCATGGTTTATGCCATTAGTCTCCAGGTCGGGGGCCTGAGCGAGCTGGCACCGAGCTCTATAGAGATCAGGCTGACATCTTTAAATAGCGCGCCAATCAGAATGGAAGGGGAACCCCCCCTCTCACCTCCCTCCACCACACAGGGATTGTGGGCTCCCTCTGCGCATCCCACCCCACCCCCACCCAGGACTATCATCGGGTGCTCCCCCATCACAGAATTTTTGCTCGCGTTCCGCACCCTCCTCAGTGCCCGTTCCCCCCGTGCTCCATCACCCCACCACACATAACTGAAACCTCACCCACGTGGCTCCCACAAGGGCCTGGCCACTGGCACTGCCCCTCGGCACAGGTTCCATAGAAAGGTTGCCACTGTATCAACCTGACGGTGACAGCCATGCTAAGAGGTCGTGCCAGGGCGCACTGACCTGGCATAAGGACAAATTACTGCGGATGCTGGAATCTGAAACCGAAAGAGAAAATGCTGGAAATAATATTTACATCTATTCAAACGCATTGAAATGAGACGTGAATCACATGAACCTCGTGACATTGCCGGCTAGCAGCTTGGAAAATCGGGAAATGTCGTCTCTCCGGCCACGTCACCGTTCTCTCTGATGGCGACCGCGGGCATGCGCCTTGGCACAATAGTTAGCACTGCTGCCTCACTGCGCCAGGGACCCGGGTTCAATTCCGACCTCGGGTGACTATCTCTGTGAAGTTTGCAATTTTCCCCGTGTCTGCGTGGGTTTCCTCCGGGTGCTCCCACAAGCCCAAAGATGTGCAGGTTAGATGGGGTTATGGTGTTAACTGGATAGGGCAGGGCAATGGACTGAGGTAGAGCGCTCTTTCAGAGGGTGGGTGCAGACTCGATGGGCTGAATGGCCTCCTTCTGCACTGGCATTCTATGTGCAAAGGCAGTAGAAATGAACCAGCAACAAATCTAAAAGAGGTGGATGTTGTCTTTAAATAGTACTGATGTGCAGTCCTTCCTGCTGAACTACTGTTCAGCTGTGTGAGGTGAAAGGAGCCGGGAGTTACTGAGTTACTGTCTGTGCGGAGTCTGCACGTTCTCCCCGTGTCTGCGTGGGTTTCCTCCGGGTGCTCCGGTTTCCGACCACAAGTCCCGAAAGACGTGCTTGTTAGATGAATTGGGCATTCTGAATTCGCCCTCTGGCACTGCCATGCTGTCAGGCCGACAGTGCCAGAGAGCCCAGGTGCCAGGTTGGCACTGCCAGGGATTGGGCCTTGGGGCGCCTTGCCAGGGAGAGGGGAGTTCCCAAGGGCCTACCCAAGGTGTGTAGGGCGCTTAAAAACAGGGGGGGGGGGGGGGGGGGGTTAAAGCGAATGGGGGGTTGAATCAGGATAGCCTTCCAAAATGACGCCCCAACCTGTGATGATCCTTTCATGCTGGCAAGTTCTAAGTGTGGTCCCAGTGAAGAGAATCTCCCTGAGGTAAAAACAAACCTGACAAAATGCCGCTGAATAGCGGGATGTTTCTCAGCGCTGCAGGTACCATGCGATACCCCACTAAATGCGCCATTCAGTCGACTTTAACTCAAGACCGCTGAATCATGCCCTACATTTTGGTTGTAAATTGTGAGGAATACATGCTTGATTGGCACCCATTCCAGAAACATTCAATCTCCCCATCACCGGCGCCCAGTGGCAACCATGTGTACCATCTCCACGATGCACCAAGGCACCTCAGGCAGCACCTTTCAATCCCAAAACCGCTACCACCTCGAAGGACAAAGGCAACAGACACAAAGGCGACACCACCACCTAGAAGTTCCCATCCAAGTCATTTGCCATCCTGACTTGGAAATATATCATTGTTCCTTCGCTGTTGACGGTTTAAAATCCTGCACCTCCACCACAGGGACTGCAACAGCCCAAGAAGGGAGTTTACCACCACTTTCCTGAAGGCAGTTATGGATGGGCAATAGATGTCAGGGATATGGAGCATTGGCAAGTAAACAGAATTGAGTTACAGATCAGCCATGTGGTGATGAGAGGACGGAACAGCCTCGAGGGGACGAATGGCCTCTTTCTGTTCCCACGTTCCAAGCTACCTAAATTGTTGCATCACGACAAACCCAAATCTATTTCATTCATTCATTTGGTCTAAATGAATTTACTAATCTCTAAAGTTTTCGAATGCTGCGAGGCGTAGATAATGTAGATGTAAGAATGTTATTTAACGTGGTCTGCGATCTCAGAACTAGAGACAATATTAGCAAGCCTCGAGTAAAACTGCAAATTGGAAGATTTTTTCCGCTCTTTCCCTCGAGTCCCACCGACTCCCAACAAAAGTTGCTAATGCCACAGTAATTAACTCCAGCAGACCTGATTAGGAACAATACTGAAGGTTAAAAGTATTAGGTGCGGATGGAGGACAGAGTATAATGGAAAAAGGTGTGGCTGAAAATCCTGCCAGCGGGAACCGACAGAAAATCCTGCACATTGTCTGCGGATTGAAGCAGGACAGGATTAAATAATAGAGTAAAAGGTGACAATAATATTCTGGAATTCTGCACAATCACCTCAACAATTCAAGAAAGAAAGTACAGTTTCTTCATCTTTGAAGCGTACCTTCCCTTAGCTATTTTAACAAATTGAGTGGAGGCAATTGAATTGCAAACTCAGAGGAATGAGGCCAATGGATGGTATTTTTTATTATCTTAGAATGTCGCTTTAAGAAGTGGTTAGCTGCTCATGTTACTGCAGTGATGTCAGAGTGTGGGTGGAGCTGAGCTCTGGCTCTGCTTTTTAGTTTCACTTCGAGAAAAGCTTGGGTGTGTCTCGGTCTTTGTGGTTTCGTTTTTCAGTGTGTTGCAGCTGAAGTCAGCCAAAGCAGCTGTATTGTTGAGCGCTCTGCCATGAAGGACTATCTCTTGGGCAGCACGGTAGCGTAGTGGTTAGCACAATTCCTTCACAGCTCCAGGGTCCCAGGTTTGATTCCCGGCTTGGGTCACTGTCTGTTCGGAGTCTGCACGTTCTCCCCGTGTCTGCGTGGGTTTCCTCTGGGTGCTCCAGTTTCCTCCCACAGTCCAAAGATGTGCAGGTTAGGTGGATTGCCCATGCTAAATTACCCTTAGTGCCCAAAATTGCCCTTAGTGTTGGGTGGGGTTGCAGGGTTATGGGGATAGGGTGGCGGTGTGGACTTGGGTCGGGTGCTCTTCCAAGGGCCGGGGCAGACTCGATGGGCTGAATGGCCTCCTTCTGCACTGTAAATTCTATGAAATTGATCATTTGGTGAATTCAGGAATTTAAATGTTTTCAGCATTGAATGTAAACCCTGATGTGCTTCTGTTTAGAGGTTTGTTAAGTCTTCTGGGTGTTAAAAGGACAGCATACAGATTACTTAGTGTTTTATTCTTTGGGGGGTATGTTTGAATTAATGGTTGCGAAGATATTCACTGTTTGTTTTAAAAAGGTTAACTTGAGTTCATAGAATAAACAGTGTTTTGCTTTAAGAAATACTTTTCCATTTCTGCTGTACTACACCTGTAGAGTGGGCCTTGTGCTCCCCATACCACAATCTATTAAAAGTTGTGGGTCACGTGAACTCCATGATACACTTTGGGGTTCTCTAATCCCTGGCCCATAACATTTATTTATTTATTTTATTTATTACTTGACGGGATGTGAGTATTAATGGCTTGGCCAGTACTTTTTTAATGTGCATGCCTAATTGGTCTTGAGAAGGTGGTGGTGAGCTGCCTTCTTGAATCACTGCAGTTCCTGTGTTGTAGGCACACCCACAGTGCTGTTAGTACAGTGGGTTCCAGGATTTTGAGCCAGCAACAGTGAAGGAACGGCATATAATTCCAGGTAATGGTGGAGTGGAGCTGGAAGGAGAGCTTGTCGGGTGGTGGTGATCCCGTGCGTTTGCTGGCTTTGTCATTCCATGTGGTCACAGGTTTGGAAGTTGCCGTTGAAGGAGTCTTGTTGAGTTGCTGCAGTGCATCTTGTATATAATATACACTGCTGCCACTACGTGTTGTTGGTGGAGGGAGTGAATGTTGGGGGGAGTGTATATGGTGCTAATCAAGCGAGCTACTTTGTCCTAGATGGCGTAGAGCTTCTAGAGTGTTGTTGAAGCTGCACTCGCCCAGGCAAGTGGAGAGTACTCCATTACACTCCTGACTTGTGCCTTGTAGATGGTGGACAGGCTTTGGGAAGTCAGGAGGTGAGTTACTCGCTGCAGAATACCCAACCTTTGACCTGCTCTTGCATCCACGGTATTTATATGGCTGGTCCAGTTCAGTTTCTGGTCAATGAAAACCCCCCAGGATATTGATCGGGGGGGGGCATTTAAATATGGTAATATAATTATACATCAAGGGAAGATGACCTCTAACAATTACAACCATCTTCCTTTGTGCCAGGCATGACTCCAACCAGTTTTCCGCCTGATTCCCATAGACGCCAGTTTTGCTGGGGCTCCTTGATGCCATACTTGATAAAATGCTACCTTGATGTCAAGGGCAGTCACTCTCACCTCATCGCTTGTGTTCAGCCATTTTGTCCATGTTTAGACGAAGGCTGCAATGAGTTTATTAGCTGAGTGGCCCTAGCGGAATCCAAACTGAGCATTCGTTAGGCTGTTTCTGAGTGAGTGCCATTTGACAGCACTGTTGGTGACCCTTTCCATCACTTCTGTCATGGTCAAGTGTAGACTGATGGTGTGGCAATTGGCTGGGTTAGATTTGTCCTGCCTTTTGTGGGCAGGCATACCTGGGCAGGTATACCCCGCATTGCAAGGTAGACGCCCATATTGTGGCGGTACTGGAATAGCTTGGTTAGGGGCGCGGAAAGTTCTGGAGCACAAGTTCTCAGTACTATGGAATGCTGTCAGGACCGATAGTCTTCAACTATTTTTTGATATCTTGTAGTGTGAATCAAATTGGCTGCAGACTGGCATCTGTGATGCTGTGGACCTCAGGAGGAGGGCGAGATAGTCACAGAATCACTATAGTGCAGAAGGAGGCCATTCTGCCCATCAACTTGTCACTTCTGGTTGATAATTGTTGCAAAGTCTTCAGCTTTGTCCTTTGTACTGGTGTGATGGGCTCCTCCATCATTGGGGATGTACATCGAGCCTCCTCCTGCTGTCTGTTACTTCATTGTCCACCATCTTACACAATTAGATGTGGCAAGAATGCAGAGCTTAAATCTGATCCATTGGTTGTGGGATTGCATAGCTCTGTCTGTGGCAGGCTGCATTCGTGTTTGGCATGCAAGTAGTCCTGTGTTGTAGCTCCACCAGGTTGGCACCTCATTCTTGGGTATTTCTGGGGTCCCTCCCAGCATGCTTTGCAGCACTCTTCGTTGAACCAAGGTAGATCCCTGGTTTGACGGTAGAGGGGGCACCGATGCCAGGCCATGAGGTTACAGATAGTAGTTGTATAAAATTCTGCTGCTGCTGATGGTGCACCGAGCCTCCTGGTTTCCCAGCCTTGAGCTGCTAGATTTGTAGTGAATAAACCCAATTTAACAGGGTGGATCAATGGGATGGAGGGTATCCTCAATGTGAAGATGGGACTTTGTCTCAGCAAAGAATGTGTGGTGGTCACTCCTACCGAGTCCTTCATGGACAGATGCACCTGTGACAGGTAGATTGATGATGTAAAGTTTGTTCTTCCCCAATGTTTGTTCCCTCATCATCTACTGCATTCTATTAGCCATGGCCTTTACTATTCGGCCAGCCATGACAGTGATGGTATTTATCTGATGTTTTCTTACATTTTCTTTAGATGGAGTGAGCCATTTATAGTTCTTGGTTAAATTACAAAGTACTATTACTATTCTTGTAACTATGATATTCCTTATATTCTCTATAAAACCGAGCACCCACATACATAGAATATAGAACATAGAACATACAGTGCAGAAGGAGGCTATTCGGCCCATCGGGTCTGCACCCACCCCCTTAAGCCCTCATTTCCACCCTATCCCCATAACCCAATAACGCCTCCTCACCTTTTTTGGTCACTAAGGGCAATTTATCATGTCCAATCCACCTAACCTGCACGTCTTTGGGCTGTGAGAGGAAACCGGAGCACCCGGAGGAAACCCATGCAGACACGGGGAGAACGAGCAGACTCCACACAGACAGTGACCCAGCTGGGAATCGAACCTGGGACCCTGGCGCTGTGAAGCCACAGTGCTGTCCACTTGTGCTACAGTGCTGCCCCTAATACAAATAGGAATTCCCATCCTCCGGAGGAGGGAACCGTGTTTTTTTATGTTTTGTTCTGTGCTCTATCACCTGCGGTACCGCAAATCAGATTAGTGCAGGATGACAGCCTTTACTTGTGTTGCTTCACCTCATGGGAGTCACCAGGACAGACGGAGATTTAGGTTATGGCCATCTTTCTGGGAGTGCCCCTTGTTCTAATTGAGGTACTGGAGCAGGATGTGAGCCCAGGCAGAACAGTGCCAGGAGGGGCAGGTGTGTGGCATGGCACCCACTGATCTACTCCAGAAAACCTTTTATATTTGGTTTCAGAGCAACACATTACAAGCATAAACCTTCCAACCCAACAACCACAGTTGATTGTGTTCATTCACAGGGCTTAATTGAATCCCCATTTACTAAGCACCACCTGCGTGCAATTAATCACAATACTGTGTACAGCTAACAGATTCCCTCCTCCCTCTTTAAATAAAAATTAGAGATAACACGCCAAACCAAAATTTCAAAACAAATAAAATCTGAAACTTCCGTATTATGTCCAAAGCATTACATTGCAAGACGCCTTTCCTCTAGGATGCCTGCCATTTTCTTCAGGGGGGCTTAAGAGGGTCGGTGCAGACCCAATTGGCCGAATGGCCTCCTTCTGCACTGTATGTTCTATGTTCTAAATTCTATGTATGTGAGTGCTAGGTTGTATGGAGAAAATAAGGAATATCATAGTTACAAGAATAGTAATTGCAGACATTTAATTTTTGTAAGCCAGTTAGACATTTGATGATTTGAATCCATCCAGTTAGTTTGAGATTTCCTTTCCCTCAGCATTTGTCTTAAGTCAAAAGGGTCGACTTCGTCACACTTCTTCAGTGGGTTCACATTGTCCCACATTGAATGGCTGCTGACGTAATGGTCGTAACCCCCACGCGGCCCGCGATTATTGATCTCCTCGTGGGGCTCGTGAGGTACCAGCTGACCAGTTAGGAGGCGCAGACCACCCAGCTGGGGTTGGTTAGAACTGGACGTGAGAGCCGGCTCAAGCAGGATCCGACAGTTGGTTGTCCAAGCAGGCACTGTGATCGTGGGCAGTTACTGGCATGGGCAGATTATCATAAATAGTTAAAGTAAATCGTTGCGACTTCCGGTGGTGGCATGTAGAGAGTAGTCACACACGAGGTGGCTCCTGCCAGAGTACTTCGATTCTGGCCCTTTTTGCCCAGTTTTCGGGAGTGATTTGGACAGGAACTTTGTTAGTTTGATGGGATAAAAGTCCCACATAAAATGAATCCCAATAAGCACAAAACCAGGCAGCAGGAAATAAGAGTGGGATCCTCCGGCCGCGCTGAACTGGCGACCGGAAATTGCCGCCTCATGACAATAGACCTGTACATGGTTTGCATCCCGCTCGTGGCATCTTGCAGCGGGCAGAGCGGAAGAATCCAGCCCTATATCTTTGTTTCCTACCACTGGTTCCAACCTCCCTACCCCCCGCTCCCCACTTTCCTCAGCATTCCCTTTGTACAGAATCTTGCTTTGCATATTCGATAAATGCAATCAAATATTCACTGCCTCCCAAAAGTTTCAGTGTTTCAGCAGCTAAAGTACTTTAAACCCTTTATATTTTCTTAGCTTCCCAAGCTAAAAGCCGCCATTTCCTATTTTTATCCTTAGGAAATATTATGAAACCAGCTGTGCTGAAATTCCCGTCAGGAAGATTAGCATGTCAAGCAACAGTAAAAAGAATTAATTTCATGGTCTATGGCTCACCTTAAATTACATCTTAAATATGCATTTCTGCAAATATTTTTTTGAGTGCTATATTGGCCTTAAACATACTCTACTTTAGCGTACTACATCGTAGTACTTAACTCTGTTCCATCAAAACTGGCATTTGGCCACATCTGAGTGTCCAACTTGTTCAACTGAGCCATCAGCCTTTGCAATTGCTCTCTATCTTTACACTCCTTTTGTGTCTATGTAGCTCGATTTCCCAAGATGCGAGTGTTGTGTTGGCTTGTGCAGGCTTGAGAGATGAACAGACACTTCCAATACAGATGAAGGTTCAACTTAATTTTATTAACTACTTCTAATGAACTAACACACAATGACTGTGGGTCTAAATAATGCTAACTTGAACGAGAGACCTAAGCCTTGTCCGAACCAGTTGATTCTCTCAGCACGTGTTGTGAGTCTGTGCTGTGCTGAATAAGTTCCTGTTACACTCAGAGGCAGCACCCAGAATGAGCGGGAACCGGGTGCCCTCTGCCTTTATAGTGTGTGTATTCTAACTGGTGATTGGCTGCGGTGTTTGTACATGTTGATTGGTCCCTGTGTGTGTCCATCAGTGTGTGTCTGCACCATGATATATTTTGTTATATATTATGACAGGCAGTAACCCTCTATAAATAAGATTATTTATTTAAAGTTATTTACGCTTAACCATGTAACTATGTATTTAAAAGCTCCACAAGTCTGGCTCACAACTTCAAATTCTGCCCTCACATTATCAATAACACATTTCTCAAATTCTGCAGCATCACCCTATAAGGAACCATGAACATGCATCATGAAGATGCCGGAACGTTTTTCTTTATGATACCAATAAAACATTTTGGCATCTGCTTTTAGTTGAACAGAACCTATTTTCAACAAAACAGACCTCACTGAAAAATATTGCATCCTGCAATCGTCATTCAGACGACAGACATGTTTATTTAGTTTCTGTAGTCTTCCTGTTGCAAAGAAGCAGTTTCAGAAATACTTTTATCAACGTATCGCCCTGCAGACACATGGCTTTTATGTCGATTGATGAATACTCCCATGAAAATGTGGCCAAAAGACGCGCTGAGAAGATTTTCCAGATTACTTTTACAGCTGTGGCAATATCCACTCTAATATCTACATCGCCCAGCCATTCTTCAAAATCCCGAGTAACAATATCAGCCTTAACCTTTTAAATCCCATCTGCAAGAGCTTATTCAGTTACTTTTATCACAAAGCTGGTTCCCACTTATCTGGTTCTTCAGAATAAACTCCTAATTCCCTTTGTTTGTTTTCATACATACATGGGGGGCGCGATTCTCCGCTCCTCAGGTCGGGTGGGAGAATCGCAGGAGGGCTGCTCTGGCACACCCCGCGATTCTCCCCACCCCCCCCCCAAATGGCGTGTCGCAAAACGCGACACGCCGCTCGGAGAATCGCAATTCTCCGGCCCGGATGGGCCGAGCGGCCTGACGTTCCTGACCTGTTCACGCCAGCGGCACCCACACCTGGTCGCTGCCGACGTGAACAACGCGCGACAGGTAAGTGTGGGGCCTGTGGGGGGTGGAGAGGGGATCGAGCACCACGGCCGTGCTTGGGAGGGGACTGGCCCGCGATCGGTGCCCACCGATCGTCGGGCCGGCGTCTCTAAGAGACGCACTCTTTCCCCTCAGCTGCCCCGCAAGATCAAGCCGCCACATCTCGCGGGGCAGCGGAGGGGAAAGAGTGCGTCTCTTAGAGACGCCGGCCCGACGATCGGTGGGCACCGATCGCGGGCCAGTCCCCTCCCGAGCACGGCCAACCTGCACATGTGCGGCTGACGTCACTTGGGCGCCGCCGCGGCGTCATTCTCGGCGCGCCGCCTTGACGTAAGCATCAAGGCCCGGCGACCGAGTTCCCCGCAACGTCGCTCCTAGCCCCCCCGGGGGGGGGGGAGAATAGGGGGCGAGGAGCGGCCTCCGGTGCCGTCGTGAAACACTCCGGGTTTCACGCCGACGTCGGCCGTTGCGGAGAATCGCGCCCGGGATCTGGGCGTCGCTAGCTGGGCCAGCATTTATTGCCCATCCCTAGTTGCCCTTCAGAAGGTGATGGTGAGCTGTCCTCTTCAGGCACCGCAGGTCCCTGAGGTGTGGGCACACCCACAGTACCGTCAGGAGGGAGCCTCAAGATTTTGAGCAAGGGTGACAGTGAAGGAACGGCGATATATTTCCAAGTCAGGATGGTGAGTGGCTTGGAGGGGAACCTTACAAGGTAGTGATATTCCCAGGTTATCTACTGCTCTTGTCCTTCTAGATGGTCATGGTCATGGATTTGGAAGGCGCTGCTGAAGGAAACTTGGTGAGTTCCTGCAGTGCATTTTGTAGATGGTACGGTAGCACAGTGGTTAGCACAGTTGCTTCACAGCTCCAGGGTCACAGGTTCGATTCCCGGCTTGGGTCACTGTCTGTGTGGAGCCTGCACATTCACCCCGTGTCTGTGTGGATTTCCTCCGGGTGCTTCGGTTTCCTCCCACAGTCCAAAGATGTGCAGGTCTGGTGGATTGACCATGCTAAATTGCCCTTAGTGTCCAGAAAGCTAGGTGGGGTTACGGGGATAGGGTGAAGGTGTGGGCTTGGGTGGGGTGCTCTTTCCAACGGCCGGTGCAGACTCGATGGGCCAAATGGCCTGCCTCTGCACTGTTAATTCTATGATCCCACAATTGCCACATCCTTGCATTCAGGAGATGATTGGGGCTGAATGACACTCAAGAACCCACTCTGGGTAATGGGCTTTTAGATGCGTGATAGCTCTTCTAAGTATGGCACAATCACTTACTTTACCACTATCCATTTTTGATCGCGTCTTTTCTGTTTCTCAGCACCTTCAACACCAAACATATGAGCACTTGAGGTAAAAGGCATCTTGTTTACTTTTCTCAGCTGCTCGATGTCCAAGATTTTGCGATTAATTCCAATTAATTATGTAAGGAATGAATCTTAACAGTTTGATTGTCACGTTAGTACTTTCTTCCCATTATAACTTTCTGAACTACCAGGGTCCATCCATTCTCCATGACCCTCTCTTTTATAATGCATCAAATCTCCTCAGTGCACCTCTTTCTCCAACCTTCTATGATACCTCAGAATTTTTTCAGAGAACCTAGTGTTGATGTAAGTCCATTTTCGGGCATGTTAAACATTCAAATGTGCAGAGAAAATTGGACTCTGCTGGAGAAACTTTGATGTGGAGATGCCGGCGTTGGACTGGGGTGAGCACAGTAAGAAGTCTTACAACACCAGGTTAAAGTCCAACAGGTTTGTTTCAAACACGAGCTTTCGGAGCACGGCTCCTTCTTCAGGTGAATGGAAAGGCTTGTTCCAGAAATGTTTATATAGACACAGTCAGAGATGCCCCGGAATGCGAGCACCTGCAGGCAATCAAATCATCAAAGATGCAGAGAGAGAGGTAACTCCAGGTTAAAGAGGTGTGAATTGTCCCAAGCCAGTTCAGTCGGTAGGCCTCTGCAAGTCCAGGCTTGTTGGTGGGGGCCGAATGTAATGCGACATGAATCCCAGATCCCGGTTGAGTCCGCATTCATGCGTGCGGAACTTAGCTATAAGTTTTTGCTCAGCAATTTTGCGTTGTCGCGTCTCCTGAAGGCCTCCTTGTAGAATGCTGACCCGGAGATCAGAGGCTGAATGTCCTTGACTGCTGAAGTGTTCCCCAACTGGAAGGGAACAGTCCTGCCTGTTGATAGTCGCACGATGCCCGTTTATTCGTTGTCGCAGTGTCTGCATGGTCTCGCCAATGTACCACGCTTCGGGACATCCTTTCCTGCAGCGTATGAGGTAGACTACATTGGTCGAGTCGCACGAGTAAACGGGCATCGTGCGACTATCAACAGGCAGGACTGTTCCCTTCCAGTTGGGGAACACTTCAGCAGTCAAGGACATTCAGCCTCTGATCTCCGGGTCAGCATTCTACAAGGAGGCCTTCAGGAGACGCGACAACGCAAAATTGCTGAGCAAAAACTTATAGCTAAGTTCCGCACGCATGAATGCGGACTCAACCGGGATCTGGGATTCATGTCGCATTACATTCGGCCCCCACCAACAAGCCTGGACTTGCAGAGGCCTACCGACTGAACTGGCTTGGGACAATTCACACCTCTTTAACCTGGAGTTACCTCTCTCTCTGCATCTTTGATGATTTGATTGCCTGCAGGTGCTCGCATTCCGGGGCATCTCTGACTGTGTCTATATAAACATTTCTGGAACAAGCCTTTCCATTCACCTGAAGAAGGAGCCGTGCTCCGAAAGCTCGTGTTTGAAACAAACCTGTTGGACTTTAACCTGGTGTTGTAAGACTTCTTACGGAGAAACTTTGAGAGCAGAAGGACTTTCAGGCATGTAAAACATTCAAATGAGCTGAACAAATTGGAATTAGCTGGGAAAAAACTTTGAGAGCAGAAGGACTATCATGCAGCACAGAAGGTAATTTGCAATATTGGCCAGAGACTAATTAGGAGGGACTAGACTCTCTAACTATCCAGGGTGAATTATTTGCCTGAACTGCCCACGGCAGAGCAGTTGTCAACCTGCAGTCTGCTGTATCAACTAAAATTTGGTGCAGAATTTCACCGATCACCACGTGATTAATTTTGCAGAATTAATTGCTGAAAGGACTTTTAGCTGCTGTTTTCATGACTATCGTGTTCAAGTTTTCACACATGTCGCGGACCTCGTCATTGGCAAATTCATCTTTCTTATTGATCAGAGCCATGGTTGGTGTCTCAATGGCGGCTGCAATTCATTTCAACATGATTTTTGTCAATAATAACTCTTTTGTCCTTGCTAGGTATTATTGCAGAAAGATTGAGGATTGTGATACTCTGGTCTCTCCATGGCGTGTTGTTTCTCGGCAGTGGAAGGTGGCCTGTCGTTCGCTGCTGGCAAGGTGTTATGGTCCTCCTGCCGCTGTCAATGTGATTTCCCGTTGAATCTGCCCCACGCTGCCGGGAAATCCATGGCGGGGGGGGGGGGGGGGGGGGGGTCAAAAATCCCACCTATTGTAACCAGTATAATTAGTTTGGGTTAATTGTAATCTTCATGCTCTTCCTCTGAATTCTATATTATGCATCTTTTTGAAGACCTTGCCTCTCCAATTTGGATAGTTCATGGCATAATGACACTTGGAGTCGCAACTGAAGCGCCAGTTAATTATTCCTTGTGCTTTCCTTGGATTTGTTTGCCTATTATTGCTGATCTGCATTCTGTTGCAACAGCCAGAGATGATAAAGGTGCTTTCATCCTCTTCATGCCTGTCTTTACCCTGTTCATTACATTGATTTCTGTGCCAGTGTCTGGACCATTACAAAATGTGGCAATCGTTGAGTCTTCTGTCCTTTGTGTCACCATTGATTGCCTTATATATTCCATGAAGGCTGAAAACAGTAACTATCTCCTGAAGAATTCTTTCAAGGCACTAACTAGATATCTGATCCAACACAGTCTCATTCTCCCAGAATGGGATACCAATCAGAACCAAGACGCTGTCCGTTTCAGATACATTGACACAATAATTTGCTGGTGCAGATTCAAGGATACCCAAATTGAATTTCATCAATCTTGTGTACAGTCTGTTAAAGTCTCTGATATATTCCTCCAAGGAATGAGCTTTTCTGAAATCTATCAAAATCTGACCATGCCTCATGAGCTTTTAAAATATCACCTTGCAAATTTCATCTGAGGAAGGTTCTAGAAGGCCCAAACCATTACTTTCCAACTGACAGGCATCCGCCACACACAACTTTTTATTTCTGATTTCAGATCTTATGGGAAGTGACAACACCAGACATTGTTTCCTCTTTGCTAAGGATGTAACATTGAGACCATCAGAGAAAAACCACAACAACCATCAACCAACAATTCACATTAGCTTTTTCCCACTTTCCCCATCGGCTGCTAGAAACACAGTTTCCTCTAAATTTTTGAACCATTTTCTATTACCATGTTCTGTTCCAGATAGCAAAATTGTGAAGATAGAACTGGAACCAGTATTTATGCACTTGCATATTTATTGACAGGGTTGTACACTACAAGAATGCACTTCCTAACCCAACAACAACAGTTTTCACCCGTGCCTGCTGTCCGGGCTGAAATGAATTCCCAGTGCTCCACCTGCAGGCACAGGACACTCTCCTTCCTTGAATCTCCTTGAGCAGAACCTCTAATGTCGTGAGTGAGATTATGAACCCCTCTCCCTCAATCCGTAAAGCATTTGATAAGTTCCCCACGGTAGGCTATTGCAGAAAATACGGAGGCATGGGATTCAGGGTGATTTAGCAGTTTGGATCAGAAATTGGCTCACTGTAAGAAGACAGAGGGTGGTGGTTGATCGGAAATGTTCAGCCTGGAGTTCAGTTACTAGTGGTGTACCACAAGGATCTGTTTTGGGGCCACTGCTGTTTGTCATTTTTATAAATGACCTGGAGGAGGGCGGAGAAGGATGGGTGAGTAAATTTGCAGATGACACTAAAGTCGGTGGCGCTGTGGACAGTGCGGAAGGATGTTTCAGGTTACAGAGGGACATAGATAAGCTGCAGATCTGGGGCGAAATTCACCGAAGTCCATCGTGACGCCCTTGACCGGCGGGCAAAAATGGCGCTGGTGACTCAGGCGTCGGGGCCCGCTTATCAGCCCGAAATCTCCCATCCCCCCACCCCCAACAACCCCCCCCCCCACCCCCAACAAACCCCCCCACCCCAACAAACCCCCCCCCACCCCCAACAACCCCCCATCCCCAACAACCCTCCCCCCCCACCCCTACCCCCCGGCACGCGATGTAAGTGATTTCACTCTCTCTCTCTTCACAAACCCTCCCCCCCCAACCCACCGGCACTCGAGGTAAGTGATTTATCTCTCTCTCTTCCCAACAACCCCCCCACCCCCAACAACGCCCCCACCCCCAACAACCCCCCCCCCCCCCACCCCCAACAACCCCCCCCCCCCCCACTTCTACCCCCCGGCATGCGATGTAAGTGATTTCACTCTCTCTCTTCACAAACCCTCCCCCCCAACCCACCGGCACTCGAGGTAAGTGATTTATCTCTCTCTCTTCCCAACACTCCCCACCCCCCAACCCCCCTACCCCTACCCCCCCACCCCTCCTACCCCCCTACCCCTACCCCCTACCCCTAGGCACGCGATGTAAGTGATTTCACTCTCTCTTCACAACCCCCCCCCCCCCCTCCCCGGGGCACTCGATGTAGGTAACTGAACGGCGTCAACCATCATCAATGGTTGACGCCGTTATAAACCAACTTTGATTTTCGCCGACATGGCCACTTCGGCCCATCCGGACCGGAGAATAATTAAGCCTAAAAAAACAATGGCATCCCGCCGGCGCCAGCCGTTCTCTGATGCGGGCGGCGGGATTTGAAGAACGCCGTTTTATGGCGGGTGGGAGAATTTAGAACATGGCGGGAGCGGGAATATCGGCGCCCCCGGGCGATTCTCCAACCCTGCGTGGGGTTGGAGAATTTCGCCCCTGGGCTGAGAGGTGGCAAATGGAGTTTGATGCAGAAAAGTGTGAGGTGATTCATTTTGGAAGGAGTAACAGGAATTCACGCCACTCCTCGGTGCCAGTACGGCCCGCCCCACCGTGTAGGGGAGAATCCCGCCCCATGTATTTGTCAAGATGCCCCTTGAACGTCACTATCGTCCCTGATTCCACCACCCCCTTCGGCAGCGAGTTCCAGGCACCCACTACCCTCTGTGTAAAAAAAACTTGCCTCGTACATCTCCTCTAAAACCTGCCTCTCGCACCTTTAACCTATGCCCCCCAGTAATTGAACCCTCTATCCGAGGAAAAAGACTGACTATCCACTCTGTCTATGCCCCTCATACGTTTGTAGACCACTATCAGGTCGCCCCTCAACCTCCTTTGTTCCAGTGAGAACAAACCAGGTTTATTCAGCCTCTCCTTATAGCTAATGCCCTCCATACCAGGCAACATCCTGGTAAATCTCTTCTGCGCCCTCTCTAAAGCCTCCACATCCTACTGGTAGTGGGGCGAGCAGAATTGAATACTGTACTCTGTGTGGCCTAACTAAGGTTCCATACAGCTGCAACATGACTTGCCAATTTTTATACTCAATGCCCCGGCCAATGAAGGCAAGCATGCCGTATGCCTTCTTGACTACCTTCTCCACCTGTGTTGCCCCTTTCAGTGACCTGTGGACCTGTACACCAAGATCTCTCTGACTGTCAATACTTTTGACACATAACAGATGTTCACTATTCTCTTGGAAAAGAAGAACCCAGACTGCAAGTGAATCCACAGCTCTTCTCTGCCCATCCTGGCAGATGCTTACAAAGATACAGTCAATATTTTGGCAGAACCATAGGAACAGATCAGCAATCAACCTTCTCCAGTGAGGCAGAATGCAACGGAGAGGACAAGGCTAAACTTGAAAAGGAGTCTGTGTAAATCAACTAAAACAAAAGTCAGTAGAATTTATTTGAAAAATTCAAACACTGCACAACAAGGAATGTGCATCCCGTGAATCAAATTCAGTTTTATCACATTGCAAATCAGAACTGGCTGCATGTTATTTGTGTATGATATTGTAGCTGTGACATGACTGTTTTTTAGACTGTGAAAGGTCAATGGAGATCATTCATAAGGACCAAAACCTTGTAATTGTGACACAGTTGACATTGATCCCTATCGTACGATGCATATATACATAGTTAGTTACACTGGACACATTTAATACAGAGACCATTCCAGACCCACATCTATACTATCTGAGGGACACAATGCTCAGCATAATTTATATTGATGGACATAGATTTTTGGCTTGAAGTTCTATTCAAATTCCAAGCCCTCCATCACGCTGATCACAGAAGAACATTGCATTATTGCTAATGTCTATGAATCCTTTCCTCTATTATGAAGGAGTTTTATCATATCATACTGGGAGAAGCATATTATATGCTAGTAAGATACAGGAGTGAGAGTTATTCTAATTAAAATGGGAAACATTACTTGGAGACAATACAAGGTGCTTTAAGTTTGAAATGGAGGACTCCTATTGTGACTCAGACAGATGGCTCTCAACTCTCAATTTTACTTCAGAAGCCTTGCCATAGCCAGAGGGGAAGATTTGTGCAAAAAGTAAGGTTTAGGCAGCAGGATTTAAGAAGTAATCTGCTGGAAAGGAAAAAGCTTTTCATTAAAGTAGATTTCCCCCGTGTGCATGCATTAGGAGCAACCATACCAGGGATGCAAACAAATAGGCGAGTTCCCCACCGCTATCTGGTGGCACTCTGTCACTCTTTTGGGCCCTGGGGAGTTTCTCACCCCCCCCCCCCCCCCCCCCCACCCCCACGACACACAAATGGGCATTACCCCACTCCTCCCAAGTGAGGACACCCCGCTATAGTGTCCCTGAGAACCCGTCTCTTCAGGGCCCCCATGCACCCTTACAGTGCCCCCCCCCCCCTCCCCCCCCGGACACCATTTCATCGCCAAACTCCCAGAGCCCTCTATTTACCTGACTGCACCCCCACCCTTCATATCCCCCCTCCACCCACCTTTCATGGACATAGCCCCCCCCCCCCCCAAGGCCCTGATCTTTGGCAGTGCCACACTGGCAATGCTCCTGTCGGCTTTTCAGTGCCATCCGGGCAACCTGGCAGCGCCAGGGTGTCAGTGACAAGGTGCCAGCCGGGCAGTGCCAAGGGAGACCCCTGCAGGGTGCCATTCCGCCTGGCTATGTTTGTGTGGGCCAGTACTGAAAGGCCCCTGGCTAGGGCCTCACCGGTAGATCTAGGAGGCTGGTAGATCCAGGGTGAGCACCCTGAAGTTGGTTTAAAACTAACTAAAGTGAACGTGGCATGACCATGCCCATCGGGGCAGACCTCACAAGTCATACTGGCTGCCGGGAAGCCCGTGGAAGGCTTCTCCCAGCATCTACCAGCCGTGCTCCCATTCGGATGCGATGTGGCCGGTAGATCATACCCATAGTCTTATCAAAAACAGATAGAAGTGACAGCGTTGGAGTTTAAACTGAAACCAGGAACCTGGAAAACATATTTAAACTGCAAGGGCAACTGATTTGTCATTCTTTATGCTTCTTGGCAGATGAGGGAACGTTGGATGTTGGTTTGGTGACTCAGGCATTTAATTTTTCTGCATTTGCAGGTATTAACAGCACACAAGAAGTTTATTGGGCCATACAGCTCCGCTTTGGTGGCTATGCTCCTCCGATGAACCTTCTCCTGCAATGTTAAATGTTTCTCTCTAGAATCTGAGAGAGTAGAATTAAAAAGAATCGGTAAATTGGAACACACTAGTCTTCCAAACATGAGCTCTGCCACTGTTGGAATAGTTGCACTTAAAGGTTTCACTCTCAAATGTAACATTGCAAGGTGTAGATGTTGCTTGGCCTGTCCACATTTAAGAATGAGAGATTTTCGAGAGTTAGAGAGGGGCGGCACGGTGGCACAGTAATTAGCACTGCTGCATCACAGCGCCAGCGACCCAAGTTCAATTCCAACCTTGGGAGACTGTGTGGAGTTTGCACTTTCTCCCTGTGTCTGCGTGGGTTTTCTCCGGGAGCTTCGGTTTCCTACTACAGTCCAAAGATGTGCAGGTTAGATGGATTGGCCATGCTAAATTGCCCCTTGGTGTCCGAAAGGGATAGGCGAGGTTACTAGGTTATGGGGATAGGGTAAGGATACGGGCCTAGGTAGGGTGCTGTTTAAGAGGGTTGGTGCAGATTGGATGGGATTAGTGACCTCCTTCTATACAGTAGGGAGTCTATGATTTTACGATACGAATCATTGTAACATGATCCATATTCCCATTCCTCACAAATATCCTGAATTAGCGAATCAGCAAATTGTGGACAGTTACCTGTATGAGCTCTCCGCGCGCACCGAATAGTCTGAAAATAGCACTTAGAGTGTGTGTGGTAGTTGTGCTTGGTCTATTGTGTAATTGTTGATTAATGGGGTATTTGGTGAAGTTGTTGATTATGAAAATGAAGCCCGTGACATGGACATGAAAGTGGTTCGAGATAATTTCAAACCACAGATGGGTAGGAACTTCATGCAGAATGAATGGTTCGCTGACTTGGCATATGCCCGTTACATGCCTCACTCATCTTGATTAGAACATCAATGTAATTTTTCACGCCCAGCCAATGGACTGCCTCGCTTGTGAATCTTCTCAACCAACCAATGCCCATGTTTGAGTGCCATAACTATTGAAAAATATCAGGTTGCAAACATTCCGGTATGATTACCTGCCCGCCTTTAAAAATGCCTGCTCATCCCATTAAGGCCAAACTCGCCTTGTGTATTCATGGACATGCTGAATTGAATCAGGCCCTCCTTTGATGACGGTTTCTCAGTAATGTAGAATATTTGCCAACTCTTCTTGTCGCTGCCGCATTTGCATTGCGCAAAGTGGACCCGATCAATGGACGGACTTGCATACTCCAGATGTAATTTGACAGCTCTCTTGAAACTATCAATTTTCTGAACTCATTCTGGTTATTCCAATGAAATGAAAATCACTTATTGTCACGAGTAGGCTTCAGTGAAGTTACTGTGAAAAGCCCCGAGTCACCACATTCCGGCGCCTGTCCGGGGAGGCTGATACGGGAATTGAACCGTGCTGCTGGGCTACTTGGTCTGCTTTAAAAGCCAGCAATTTAGCCCAGTGAGCTAAATAAGCCCCTGATCAATGTTAGGTCATGAACTGAGGTGACAGGAATAGTTTGAGGTTGATCTGCTGTATGAGGTCTGGATGATTCCATGGACTGTCATTAATGTGATGTCATTGCATGCCAGGGGATCTGCAGTCACTGGGCCTTTTTGCCTGCACAATGTACAACATCTGTGGAGGACACCCAGGATGACTGATTGTACTTCCACTTCAGGACTATTGTTCATGGAATTTGTGAACCGTTAAAAGACTGAAAGGTGCGCAGTAGTAGATTGTGCCATGGCCTTCCATGTCTATGAATCTGCCGGAACAGGACGTTGGCATTTTCCCCTATGCCAATTTTGGCCAATAATACGTAGTTACCAACTTTCTTAGGGCAGATGATTTGAAAATTGTCAAACACTTTGGATGGTATCAAAGTGTTAATGGCCATAGTTTTATGGTCCCACTGAGACAAACCATTTAAATCTTCATTCAGTTCAGCGGGACTTTAATGTCCCATCGGGCGGTAAAATCCTGGCTTATTTTTCCACAAGATTCACAGTGTGAAACCTGTAATCACTGCACTTTGTCTCCTTGTACACATCATCATAATATTCTGGTTTGTCAATTGCCTCATATACAGGTTCCTGGTGGGATGGTCATTCTTATTGTTTGAAGGTACCCGTTGTCTATGATCTGATTGGATAAGTGCATGGATCTTCATAGCTGCATCAGCCTTTGCTCTAGTGCACTGCCATTGTCAGTGGCCCTTTCTGCCACATAACTTGCAGAATTGCAGGAAAGTTGGGGCATTCCCTTGGTGCAGGCAGAAGGCCACACCTTCCACGTGTTTTGTGAGGTTTAGGTGTTCGAGTGAGCGCATCAAGAATTGGGGTTGTGCTTCGGTCCTGGAAGCTTCATTGACTTACGTGGATCGCTTTGTACTTAGGTCCATCCTTGAGTAGCTCTTCAAAGTTATACGATTGGGCTTATCCAGTGAATCTTTCTGGAATGCTTCCATAGCAGTGAATCCGATCACCAACCAACTCAACAATTCTGTCTGTTAGCATGGTGGCACAGTGGTTAGCATTGCTGCCTATGGCGCTGAGGACCTGGGTTCGAATCCCGGCCCTGGGTCACTGTCCATGTGGAGTTTGCACATTCTCCCTGTGTCTGCGTGGGTTTCACCCTCGACCCAAAAAAAAGATGTGCAGGATAGGTGGATTGGCCACGCTAAATTGCCCCTTAATTGGAAAAAAATAATTGGCTACTCTAAATTTAAAAAGAGATGGCACCCATAGCAACTCCCGAAGAGGTCACGATTTACCAATTTGATTGAATATTTTGGAGGAGTTATCCGTTTAGGAACGAATGTAATCAGGTAGACATTTTCCTACCTGAAATTTCAGAAGGAATTTGATAGGAAAGCAGTTTAAATCTGGTGTGATCTCCAGGCGTGCAGCAGCCGCGATGTCAGCAAGCAAGCAGCCACTCACGTCTGAATATTTGCACACAGCGGACCAATAATTTAAAAATACTTAATACCTTTCACCTGTAATTTAAATTTTCAGATAGCAAAATACATTATTATGTTCGGGTTAAGATGCAAAGTAAACTTAAAAAAAGATGCATCAGTTTTCTATTATCAAGGGGAAATTTGACATTCCAAAAGTGTGACATTAGCTTCTTTATCCAATGAAATGTTCTGCAGCAATTATGCTGTAATCTTGATAGGTTCTGAGCCTCTTACACCTGTGAGAACAGACTGGCAATACATTTGAGAGCCTATTTTAATGAAATAAAGTCAGATCAAGGTGATTAATTTTCACGTAAACTGCAGTAATAAACTTGGGCAGTAATTTTGTCGACTAAGAAAGATAAAAAGCTAACGAACACTTGCATATGAAACACAGGGCGTGGGATTCTCCATTTTCTGGTGTGGCGGGTCTCCGCCGGCAGCAGGATCTTCCATCCCGCCAGCTGGCCAAATGGGCTTCCCATTATGGGCACCCCCACGTCGGCAGGAAATCTGCGGGCGTGTGTGCGCTGCCAGCGAAGCGGAAGATTCCGCTGATGGAGAATCCAGTCCAGGATGTTGAATGAGTAATATATGAAGAAAAGGAAGGTGGGGGTGTCCTCTTTTGGAGTGAGGCAATAGCGTAAGAATGGAAGTTCTCAGCAAGTCAATTGACTGCCATCTGCGGGGCAGGGGAAGTGCCTCAATAGCGCACTCAATAGTAAGATGGAATCACTGGCTGCAACTTCCTGGATGGCTGCGTTGAGCTGAGCCTGTGTGGCCTGCAGAAGTTGCAGTCGGTTTCAGCAGGGTAATAACGGCAAACGCAGACAGTCTCGCTGTCATTAACACGTAAAATTTGGGCGAGGATTGTGCAAATGGGTTCACTAACAGACTGAAGATGCCTTTGACCCAAGGCCCAAGATGGCAATTCAAGATGTTCTGTTGTTTGTAACCATAAAAATGCAAGAATATAACCAGAGTGTTGTAGATCAATACTACGAGGTGCAAAGAAGCGCCTTCTTCCTGATACAAAACGAGCACTTAAGGCACTACACCCAGCAACCTTAGAATTGTCACTAATGCATACAGTTAATGATTGGCACTGATAATTGACTTCCTGCTGTAAAACTAAATGTTTGAAGGGGTGGTATTGAAGACAACATCAGTATGGCAAATAGAAAGTATAGATCAATTAAAACTATTCCACCCATGCTCAAGTTTTGACTTGAAAATTCAGGGTGCGATGTACCGGCCGCGTCCCGCTGGAATCAGAACAGGGCATGGCTGGTAGATCTGACTGAGGAGTCCCCAGCCGGGCGCGGTTTAGCATTGGTCTCCACAAATAGGGACCAGGCGGAAAGGCACCTTGATGGGTCTACCAGGCGATTGGAGGCTCCCGGGTGGCTGGTATCTGGGCAGGGTGGCACTCTGGCACTGCTGGTGCAATCTGGGCGCATGGCCCTGACACCCTGGCAGTGTCACCTGGCACTGACAGGGTGGCCAGGTGGCACTGCCAGGCTGGAAGGGGTACTGTTAGGGTGCCAGGTTGGCAGTGCCATCGTTCCCATGCCATCATGCCCAAGTGGCATTTTGCCCGTGTCAAAGTTTGGGCCCGGGGTGCCCTCCCAAAGGAGGTGAGGTGTGGGGCACTCGAGGATCCCCCAACAGGTGATTTGGGGCATTGGGGGGGGTCGGGTCATCGTGCAGGGTTGGTCTAGAGACCAGCATGTCATTTTTAAATGGCACCCGATCTGTTTCTGTATTGACGAGCGGAACACCTCAGTAAAGGAAATGTGACTGGAGTACGACCTTTGTGGGCCATTCCCCATTGAGGCCCGAGAAATAAACAGTATCGTCAGATAGAATCATAGAATTTACAGTGCAGAAGGAGGCCATTCAGCCCATCGAGTCTGCACCGGCTCTTGGAAAGAGCACCCTACCCAAGGTCAACAACTCCACCCTATCCCCATAACCCCAGTAACCCCACCCAACACTAAGGGCAATTTTGGACTCTAAGGGCAATTTATCATGGCCAATCCACCTAAACTGCACATCTTTGGACTGTGGGAGGAAACCGGAGCACCCGGAGGAAGCCCACGCACACACGGGGAGGATGTGCAGACTCCGCACAGACAGTGACCCAAGCCGGAATCGAACCTGGGACCCTGGAGCTGTGAAGCGATTGTGCTATCCACAATGCTACCGTGCTGCCCCAAATAGCAGGGTCATTCCTGGCACTTGTTGCACCAACTCTAGTCCCGCTCAGAACGGACTCTTTTGTTTTGGTTAGATCGCGCCCTGAGCGTTTCAAACTATTCTTGATGACGACACAGGCCTGTGGGCCTTCAACTTCATGAAAAAACAAAATGATTTATGCCAACTTGTGCAACAGCTAACCATGTGGAGACAGATAAAGTGCCTGTTCTGAAGGTCATGTTGTTTTCGTTCCAAAATGTGCCAGGTGGGTGGCCAACAATATGCATCACTTATGATTTTCGAAACTGTGCCGACAACTAAAGAAAGGAGGATTGATGTTACCTTGACCAGCAGAAAGCATCGGCGCAAAAAGATGCAGAGACACCATGCAGCTGAAATGAAAGCTTAATGGCACATTCTGGCTGTGTCTGCCCACTGTGGAATGTGAAGTAACTGAAAGAGCTTGCTGTCAGTTTGTGTTCCGTACAAAGGCTTCTTATTATCCTGGAATCAATGGTGTTGTGAGAGCTCCATTCCTCTGACCTGGACTGCACTCTTGTCACATCCTGGTTTGTGCGGCAAAGTGTTCAGGAAGGCTCCTCGCTCAGAATGTAGGTTTTCCACGAAGCGGCTGAATGTTCTGCTCTCCTGACTGAACAAATAATTCCTGAAGTGTTTTACGGTTTACACTTGTGTACAGTTGCAGCAAACTGCGAGCAGCATTGATGCTAATTACATTTGCCTGCAATTAGTGATAGCACCTTGCCACATTACCGAGGTCCTGTTATGTGACGGATAATAATTAATGCTTTTTCTTTTCAGCATAATGTTGCGAATGGGTCATACAGAGAGTCACTGCGTGAATTTTAAAGGGACAAAGCTTTTGTGAAATATGGTTAACTTTTAACTGTGGTTTATCATATTTTGAGTTGACATATCCATGTCAAAAAATGCAATATAATTTTTCTCCTTCCTTAGTGTTCAAGATAATACCTCTTAAAATCATTGCAAATGTTCGTTTAAGTAACAATTAGTTCCCCTTATGATGATGCAAGTCATTGCTGAGGAATAGAACGTTTTCCTATCTAAATATTTTCCTTGCCTCTCTCTGAAATTGTCAACTAGAAGATTTTTCAGATGTTGATCCGTGTGCATGTTGAGGAAATGTTTAGTGGGAAATATTCGGATTTCTGAAAATGATATTTTTTTAAAAAACCATTTACGGGACGTGGGCAACGTTGGTTAGGCCAGCATTCATTGTCCATTTCTAGTTGCCCTTCAGAAGGTGGTGGTGAGCTGCCTTCTTGAACCGCTGTAGTCCCCAAAGCGTAGGTACACCCACAGTGCTGTTGGAGAGGGTGTTCCAGGATCTGGATCCAGCGACAGTGAAGGAAAGGCGATATATTTCCGAATCGGCGTGTAGAGTGGCTTGGAGACCTTATCGTAGAATTTACAGTGCAGAAGGAGGCCATTCGGCCCATCGAGT
The DNA here is from genome assembly GCF_902713615.1 of Scyliorhinus canicula. NCBI lineage: Eukaryota > Metazoa > Chordata > Chondrichthyes > Carcharhiniformes > Scyliorhinidae > Scyliorhinus > Scyliorhinus canicula. The sequence goes on along the minus strand of NC_052153.1, from coordinate 15,761,110 downwards.
CTGCACCAGCTCTTGGAAAGAGCACCCGACCCAAGGTCAACACCTCCACCCTATCCCCATAACCCAGTAACCCCACCCAACACTAAGGGCAATTTTGGACACTAAGGGCAATTTATCATGGCCAATCCATCTAACCTGCACATCTTTGGACTGTGGGAGGAAACCGGAGCACCCGGAGGAAACCCACGCACACACAGGGAGGATGTGCAGACTCCGCACAGACAATGACCTAAGCCGGAATCGAACCTGGGACCCTGGAGCTGTGAAGCAATTGTGCTATCCACAATGCTACCATGCTACCCACATGATGAAAGGGAGGTAATTGATGAAGCAGCTAAAGATGGTTGGGCCGAGGACACTACCCTGAAGAACTCCCGCAGTGATGTCGTGGAGCTGAGGTGATTGACCTCCAACCATCACAAACATCCTCCTTTGAGCCAGGTATGACTCCAGTTTCCCCCCTGTACCCATTGACTCAGTTTAGTTAGGGCTCCTTGATGCCATACATGGGTCAAATGCAGGCTTGATCTCAAGGGCAGTCACTCTCACCTAATCTCGGGCATATGGCTCTTTTATCCAGGTTTGAACCAAGGCTGTAATGAGATCAAGGGCTGAGTGACACTGGTAGAACCCAAATTGAGTGTCCATGAGCAGGTTATTAGAACATAGAACATTACTGCGCAGTACGGGCCCTTCGGCCCTCGATGTTGCGCTGACCCGTGAAACCATCTGAAGCCTATCTGACCTACACCATTCCATTTTCATCCATATGTCTATCCAGTGACCACTTAAATGCCCTTAAAGTTGGCGAGTCTACTATTATTGCAGGCAGGGTGTTCCACACCCCTACTACTCTCTGAGTAAAGAAACTGCCTCTGACATCTGTCCTATAACTACTACCCCTCAATTTAAAGCTATGTCCCCTCGTGTTTGTCATCACCATCAGAGGAAAGAGACTCTGACTGTCCACCCTACCTAACCCTCTGACTATCTTATATGTCTCTATTAAGTCACCTCTCAGCCTTCGTCTCTCTAACGAAAACAACCTCAAGTCCCTGAGCCTTTCCTCGTAAGACTTTCCCTCCATACCAGGCAACATCCTAGTAAATCTCCTCTGAACCCTTTCCAAAGCTTCCACATCCTTCCTATAATGTGGTGACCAGAACTGCACGCAGTACTCCAGGTGTGGCCGCACCAGAGTTATGTACAGCTGCAGCATGACCTTGTGGTTCCGAAACTCAATCCCTCTACTGATAAAGGCTAGCACACCATATGCCTTCTTAACAGCCCTATTAACCTGGGTGGCAACTTTCAGGGATTTATGTACCTGGATGCCAAGATCTCTCTGTTCATCTACACTACTAATAATCTTGCCATTAGCCCAGTACTCTGCATTCCTGTTACTCCTTCCAAAGTGAACCACCTCACACTTTTCCGCATTAAACTCCATCTGCCACCTCTCAGCCCAGCTCTGCAGCTTATCTATGTCCCTCTGTATCCTATAACATCCTTCAGCACTATCCACAACTCCACCGACCTTCGTGACATCTGCAAATTTACTAACCCATCC